>NC_051159.1:11212559-11236906 GCF_013339745.2 Dermacentor silvarum
TATTACACCTGAGAGGGTACGGTTCACAATTAACTTTGTAGTGCACTCTTTATAACAAAGTGCTATACCAATATATAATGCAGCACCTAAGTGCAGATGTCGTAGTAGTCGGAGCAAAAAACTGTGCTGAACCTTATCAAAGACTTTGGCGAGGTCAATCTGAAGGAGAGCTACTTCATCCATGCTACCTTCTTAGCACTCAAGGACTGAACGTGCAATATGAATATTTGTTTGTATAGAGCGTCCTCGAATTCCGCTGGTTTGATGGTCACCTACTAATTTAGAAATGACTGTCTGCAACCTTTTTGTAAGTTCTTTTGCAAATATTTTATAAACGACGTTACATAATGATATCGGCCTATATCTGTTTACTGTATTTAATACTTCACTATCAGTGCTCTTTGGAATTGGGGTCATATGGCCCTGATAGAAAGACGGAGTAAGCTCACCGTGTTTACAGGCGTCTTTGAAAAAGCGCTTAAGAAAGAGACGCAGGAATTACTGAAATTTTACATAAAACTCGGCACTAAGGCCATCAGGGCCAGGTGTTTTGTTTTTCCGCAGAGCTTCAACCGCAAGCTTAATTTCTTCTCGAGTTATTGGCTCGTCAACGCTGACTCGATCATCTTGTAATTGTGGCATAAGAGAAATAAATTTATCAGCTTTTTCTTCGTAACCCTTCTGAAGCGTAACTGCAGTGAAAATATTTTTACAGTGATCTTCAAATATGGTGATTATCTGCGACGTTTCTATATATATATATATGGAACCACCAGATTCCATTTGTAATAATTGCTTGGAAAGTGCGTATCGCTTTTCATTCTCCAGAGCCCTTTTTGTGGGCTCCTCATCCATTAAACGTGTGCGTGAACGCACCACTGCTCCCCTGTATACTTCCATCTCATATTTCTGTATTTCTGCTGGAACTGTATTTATCTCGTCGCTATACGACCCTGGCTCCTGGCTTTCGAAAGCGTGCAGCTTATGAAGTAGATTATAAAAATGATGTCTTCCTGCATTTTTTCTATAAGACAGCTCACATGAAATAGCAATCCCTTCATTTTTTTTTACTCTCTGAAATTTTCCTATTGAGAAAACAGTGGAAGCTGTGGACATTGCGTCATCTCTAGAAATAATTATTTCACTTTGTTTACAAATGTTTCCTGTGGTAAAAGCTCTGTGTTAGGTTTCCACAATTGCCAATTTGGAGTAAACTTGCGAAACTTTCCGGGACTCCCATGAAACAGCTACTAAAAAATGGTGTTTGAAAAATATAGGCTTCACGGCGTAGTTGTGAATGTGAGACCAGGGATCCGTCGAAACATACACACGATCAAGTCGAGCATGAGAGACGCCTTGAAAATTGCGTGAACCGCACGCAAGAAGGCGTGCAGGCTCCCACGCATATTAGGTTGTGGTCTTCCAGTAATTGCTGAAGCAAAATTGCATTCGCATCATAATGTTTTGTTAGGTATGAATGATCTCTAGGATCATAAACACAGTCAAAGTCACCCAAAACTACCAAAATCTCTGTCAGTGTCTAGGAACGGAGCAATAGACAGAAAGAAAGCCTTCATGTCCCTTACACTTAAGGGAGCATAGACACAAATAAAACGCCAATTACGGGAACGAAAAGAGAGGTCACAACATAGAAAGTGGCCTTCCTCATCAAAAGGTAGCAACAATGAAGCGTGATTCAACGGCTTTCTAATTACCAAAAAGCTTCCAGTGGAAGCACCACACGCTTGACAATGACACACACCTCATAATCTGGTTGAAAAATTTGCAGCGCAAGGTTGGCATCGGTAGTAAAAGAAATCTTGAAATCTTGATGTCAGCACTGCACCAACATGAATTTCATGATGCCTAAGCACGTGTAGTAAGCGCTGCTGACGCCTTATACTCCGCAGCCCACGCACGTTGAGTGTCGCTACACATAAGGGTAGGGTAAAGGCGGTAGCCATTTCGCTCACCTAAAGCTTTTGTTCTTCATCGCCCTTGGCCACAGGTGAATCTGTGGTCTTCCTCCCTTTGCACTTCTTTATAGCATTCTCCTGACTTCGCTGACAAAACCGCCCCGGCACACCATCACGAAGGGAGGCAACACGTAGAGCACTAGAAGGCACACTCTCGGGTGCCTGTACTGAACTCCCTGTTGCTTCATCGTTGCACGGTGCTGGACCCATCCTCGCTTGACTGCTGCCCATCGCCTCTTGTTCCTTGTCGCCATCAAGGGGCCTCTCCTTTAAGGTTTCCAAGGTCAGCTGTGCAAACTGAGTTATTGCCAGTAGCTTCTCTTGTATTACTTGGGCTGCTGTGGCTGCTCGGCATTGGCTCTGCAGACTCTTGTTCTTCGTCCTTGATGCCGCCTGTAGCTTCTCCGGTGGCATCGATTATCTCTGTAGCATCCATGAGATGGTCCAGTTGTGATTCTTCGGTGCTATGTTGCCCAGAACGAAGCTTATTGGCGTAGGTCGATACGCAGGCGTCCACCAAGTGACCAAATCGGTGGCACTGCAAGCATCTCGGTGTTCTGTATTGTCGACAGACGTGTCCCACACGCTTGCAACGAAGGTACAGCGGTGGCCTGCCGGGGATAAGTACCAGGTACTGGTGTCCATAAATGCACATAATGTGTGGTATCGAGCTTACGGTGACAGTACCATTGAGCACCAAGGAGACCTCCCGGTTTGTCATCACCCACTGTTCCATACCAGTGCATCTCCACACCTCTCTCTCGACAGACTTCAACTGACCGTACGCCTGGAACGCCTCTTCAACACGTCGGGCTTTAAGGTGAGGCGGAAGCCATAGTAACTTAATTGAGCTTGATATTTTTAGTCTCTGGGTCTATCACCATGAACTTCAGTCCTTTGACACGCAACTCACCAAAGGCGACGTGTTTCTGTTTCGCCGCACTACTAGCACAGGAAACCATCCATACATGGCTCATGTGACACTGTCCTACACCTATAATATCTGCAGTATTCACTACTTCAAGCAGAGTGTCTCGGAAGTCAGGAGCACGGTATGGTCTGGCACTCAAGTCCGCATGAAGAAAAATGGAATTCAACACATCGTTGCCAGTTAGTAGACGCGGGAGGACAACTTTGTAGCTTGCGTCCTCATTCAGAAACGGGGTCGACGATCCTTGGCCTGAGGCCGAAACGCTGTTTCCAGCAGAGAGCATTTCCGAGCACAGCCGTTCCACACGGCTTCTTATTATTATTATACAGCCACGCTTGCAGAGTATACATTTATGCGAGCTATATGGGCGGGACTTCGGCAGTTGACGAGAGCGGACGCATCTCCTCGGTCTCGTGCGCAGGAGTCGACACCATCAGCTTTTGGCGGAACGCTCGCTTGTGCCTAAGTGATCCGTGCTTTGCGGGCGAGAGTCCGCGATGGATTATCGCCCACCATTTCGCCCTCGATGGGCTGGCCACCGCAGGAGGACCAGCGATACTTTTATTGACCCGCTTCCGCTGAGTTTTGAAGTAATGCGCGCACGTTCAACGCTCAGGAGCAACGAATTCGCCACGCTTGTCAACTCGTGGCTCGTTCGGCAGGACACGGCCGTTTTCGAACCCTCTCTCGGCCATGAGAGCAGCACCGACGATGTCCTCATGCCGCAGGTCACCAATACCACCACGGTCAAGTCATCTGCCACCCCGCCTGCAGACCTGCCACCAGGAGACCTGAATTTGCCGCAACAATTGGAGACCACCACTGCGCCGAGCGCCCTGCTTTGCAACGAGGAGAGAACAACTTCCTTAAATCCAGTGACAGCCATCCCTTCGTTGTCAGTCCCGCTTCCACCCTCGAGCGACAGCGAAGAAGAAATGGACACGGCGATGCGCCGCAAGCGTCGACGGGAGTGCGAGGACGGCGTTGACGACGCGGCGCCCTGCAAGCAGCTTCCTCCACCTGCTGCTGAGGCCATGACCATCCAGGCAGCATTTGTCGCCGAGCCGCTGCAACAATGTGCCGAGGACGCTGCATCAAGTGAGAAAGTCGTCGCTCGTGCCTCAAGTGATCGCGCTTCGCTAGGAACGACAACAGCAGCACGCCAACTGCGTCCCAGCTCTTCTACAGCGTCTGCTGCCTTGCTGACCATGGCGCCCGCTCATGTCTTCACTGCTCTCCTCGGCGACGCTGTGACTGCTGCCCCAAAGCCCCACGACGCGGCTACGGTGAGGAAGCACGACTCTTCCGGCCGTGCATCGCTCCAGGAAGGTGGTTTCACCATGTTCTCTCCACGTTCGCACCATCGTCATCCGCGAGGCCCAGTACGAGAAACCACCATTCCTCCTGTCATGGCCGTGCTCCCGGATGCGTCCAACAAGGCGCCCGCCAGGAATATAGCTGGCACTGCTGTTTTCCGTCCTGCCGTAGCAGGTGCGTCCTTCTGCCGCACTTCCCGTCTCACGATTACCGAGGTGCTGCTCTCTGCACTTCCCGATGTGGTTGAGGTGCGAGTGAACATGCGCCTGGACAGCGTAGCCGTGGATGCAGATTCTTCCGGATGCCTCCAAAACCTGCTGGCCCCGACGGAGCTGGCAGGAATTGCTGTTGTGGCTCCCCCCCCCCCGTCGACTGATCCCAGTGCACGGGCTTCGTGCACGGTGTTGGCAGGGACATTTCTGACCACGACCTACTGACGGCAGTCTACTCTTCCGTGCCTGTGATGTCCGTCAGGCGTAGCGGTGACACAGTGTCATTTCGTTTCGCCGCGACAAGCCCTCCTGAATGCATTAACCCTTACCGGATGCCATTTCTTGTGAAGTCGTTTCGAGCCCGTTTGGTTCAGTGCGTGCATTGTGGACGCTACGGTAACACTACTACGGCCTGTGTTTTTCCGGAAATGTGCCTGCGGTGCGGCGGCAACACTGCACGAGCTCCTCTGAGCAGCGACGACCTCGTTGCTTTCACTGTGGAGGACCACACCCTGCAAACAACCCGCGTTGTGCGCGCTGGCAGGAGGAGCGCAAGGTGGCGACGCTGGTTGCTGTTGCCCCCGGTCCTCTCCGTCGACAAGAAGCGCGAGCCACGGTGCGGGCTGAGGCTTCCCGGACCACGACGATCAATGGCCCGTTAAAGTCCATGCGATATTTTATTTTTATTTATTTTACAAGTACTGCCAGTCTTGTTACCAGGCCTTAGGCAGGAATAGGCGTTTGAAACAAACACGAGTCTGAAATGTGATCAAACAAGATAGCAGACACTGAACAAGAATCTGCATAACAAACAACACAAGAAAAACCTTTTAAAATCATGATTTGACGGGTCGAGACATGGGATGAATGCTATGGTTTATTCACAAAGTGCAGAAAGAAAGGATGAAACTGTTGGACAGTCAACAGTTGTGGCGGGTAATGCGTTCCATTCGGAAATCCTACACGGGAATTTTGAATTGAACAGCTTTATTGAGGTTCCTGCGAAGTTAAGTCGGGGCGGGCCTTAGCCCCGGCCTAGGCTTCGGCCGCGAGCCCTTGGGCTCGGGCGGCTTCCTCGGCTCGCGTGACGGCCCAGAGTTGATCTTCTAATGCGGGGCTGAGCAGAGCCGCCTGCCAGCGCACCCTGCGGTTAGAGACTGCCTATTCGTCGTTCTTGTGTATTTCGTCGTTTAAACTCGAGCATTCCCATAGCATGTGTCCCAGGGTGGCCCTGGCATCGCTTGCCCTACATTTACCCGTCGAATAAAAATCTGGGTAACATAGACGAAAGATCACTGGATTTGGGTACGTGTGTGTTTGCAGTTGTCTACACCCAACTGCCTGCTTCTTACTTAATTTGTTATGTGGTGGTGGGTATTTGCGTCTACTGAGCTTGTAGTGCTGCGTTATTTCATTATAGCTAGTCATACGTTCAACCCACTCCCACTCCCCCACGCATGTGGCATCGGCAAAGTCTTCCGCAACGGCTCGGTTCGTGAGCTCTCGAGCCGCCGCGTGTGCCACCTCGTTGCCGGCCAGTGGGGTGCGGGTGTGTGCGGGCGTCCATATGATGAACGTGTCGTTTTTGTTTCAGATTTTGCCCTCATTATTCCTTAGTATTCACAGTGCCTCTCGGGAGACCCGGCCGTTAGCATAGTTACGTATCGCTGTTTGCGAGTCGCTGATAACTATTTCGGCGTCGGTGGTGGCCACTGCGAGGGCAATGGCCACCTCCTCGGCTGTCTCGACTTGTGGTGTTTGCACCGTAACGCTAGTCTTGCATTTGTCATCGCAATCGACTGCCGCGGCCACGTAGCCGCGCCTGCGCGCTTATCGGGCCGCGTCCACGAAGACCGCTTCTTTGCAGTTGCCGAATTTCCTTTGCAGGTCCTGCGCTCTCTTGTTTCTTCTATCGACGTGATGTTCCGGATGCATGTTTTTGGGTATCGGCGGAACTACTATTCTCTCTCTCACCGTCGCGGGTACGTCTGCCTTTTCTCCATGCTGCGTGTGATAAATTATGCCTAGTCTTTCGAGGATGCACGTATACCCGTTTTCGTCCTTGTAAGTCTTTCGCATTGAGCTATGTCGTGCGCTTCTATTAATTCGTCGAGCGTGTTGTGCAACCCTAGTTCTAACAATTTCCCTGTGCTCGTGTTCCTTGGTAACCCTAAGGCTTGCTTATACACTTTCCTTATTAAGCGCTCTAATTTCGCTTTCTCGGCGACCTGCCACTTTAGGTAAGAGGCAACGTACGTGATTCTACTCAGGACGAAGGCTTGCACGAGCCGAATTGTGTTGCCTTCTTTCATACTGCTGTGTCTGTTTGTAATGCGTTTTAGCAGTCTGATAGTCTGATCTACCGCGTTTTCCAACTTGAGAATGGTTTCGCTGTTGTGCCCGTTGGCTGCGAGATGCAAGCCTAAAACTCGTATGCTATATACTTTGGGAATGGCATGGCCTTCCGAGGTCGTGAGCGGTATCTCTCCCTCCGCGTTCCTTCCGTTGTGTTCACCGTCTTTGGGTTTGCGACCTCGGCGAGTAGGTTTGTAGACTAGTAACCCCGCTTTCTCAGCGGAGCGGGTAAGGCCCGTGCCCTCTAAGAAACTTTGAACCGTGTCGATGCCTCTCTGTAGAGTTTGTTCCACTTGGCCTTCGCATCCCTGCGTTACCCACATGGTGATGTCCTCCTCCTCCTCATCTCCTCCAATTTAGGCGGTATTCCTACGAGTGCGAGGTTAAAGAGCATGGGCGATATCACCGAGCCCTGTGGGGTGCCGGCACTGCCCATCCCTACCTCTCCGGACTCGAGTTCTCCTAGCGTCATCCTCGCTGTCCTGTCCGTGAGAAAATCGCGCACGTAGTCGTACGTCCGTTTACCGAGTCCTAATTCTTTTATTCGGGTAAGTATCGTTGAATGCTTGACGCTGTCAAACGCTTTCTTTAGATCTAGGCCTAACACCGCTTTGGTGGATCTGGTCGTGCTGTCGATTACCTGCTACTTGATTTGTAACATGGCGTCCTGCGCGGAAAGGTTCCGCCTGAAACCCAGCATGGTGTGAGAGATCAGGTCGCCGTCCTCGAGATAGTTGGTAAGTCTCGCGAGGACCACCTGCTCCATGACCTTGCCCACGCAGGACGTCAGCGATATCGGTCAGATTTTTCAGCTGTAGGCGTTTTCCGAGTTTGTGTATCATGACTATGCGGGCGGTTTACACTGCCGTGGAATCCGTCCCTTTTCCCAGCATTCGTTAACGAAATTCGTTAGTTGCTCTATCGATGAGTCGTCCAGATTTCTAAGCGTTTTGTTAGTAACCCCGTCTGGTCCGGGAGCAGACTTGGTGTTGAGTCTGTGCAATACCGCGCGTATTTCGGCAACACTCAATGGTCTGTCTAACTCTTCGTTCGGTGTGCCTTCATATTCGGAGTGTGTTACGGGTCTAGCCTCATTAGTGTATTTCGTTCTGAGCGCGTTCAGGAGTTCGTCGTTGGTTCCTTTGTATTCATGTATTATGTTATTACTTATTGCCTATGTGCCGTTTTGGTCTCCTCTGGATCCAGTAGGAACCTTAGGAGATTCCACGTCCTGGCTAATCGCTCAATTGACACTCCAGCTGATATCAAAATTCTTCAATCTGATCTGAATAAAATTTCTGAATGGTGTAGTACCTGGCGCATGGCTCTAAACACAACGAAATGCAATTACATTCGTTTCTCGAGAAAAAAGCTAGACTCGCCAAGCTCCTATGTTATCAACAATGTCAGTTTACCGCATGTAAAGGAGGCCAAGTACCTTGGTGTATACTTTACGGATACCCTGTCTTGGAATGAACACATAATAAAAACAGCAAATAAAGCCAACAGAACCCTTGCATTTTGGCTCGCGCTTTCCATGCGTGCCCTGAAGGCGTGAGAAAGGTCCTGTACACGTCATACGTTCGTCCTATTCTCGACTACGCGAGTGTACTCTGGGATCCTTATCAACAGAACATGATATATTTGCTGGAGCGCGTACAAAATCGAGCAGCCAGGTACATAGTCGGTGACTATCGCCGCACAAGTAGCGTCACCGCTATGAAGACCAGATTGCAACTGCAGACTTTGAGCGATCGTAGACGGTATCTTAGGCTGAAGTTCTTTCATAATATTTTCCATGGGCGCTCTGGCATAGACAAAACGAACTACATGCTGGCACCACATTACATTTCGAATCGCCGCGACCATGCCTTTAAAGTTCGGGAGATAACTTCCAGAGGCAATTTGCTGAAGTATTCATTTTTTCGACGAACGGCATCTGAGTGGAACAGGCTTCCTGAAAACGTTGTAAGCGTCGCATCTAATTCTCAGTTTTATAAGTGTGTTCAAGCTCTATAGCGCTGCTGTTACCTGATTTTGTACTTGTGTTGTTTTCTGTACTGTACTTCTGTACTTGTTTTGTTTTATACGGGTATCATACCTAGATGCTAGCGATCTATTGCCTTTGTCTACCTGCTTGTAAAGCCTTGTTTCGCTTGTGTGACACTGTGTTTAATGTTTGCATCCACAAATGTATAAATATGTCTATATCCCCCCCCCCCCCCCCCCCCGCTGTAATGCTCTTGGAGCGAATGCGGGTTTTTGTAATAAATAAATAATAAATAAATAAACCCCAGCTGATTTTCCATGGTGTTACACGTCTCTTCCCATTGTGACTTGCAAAGCTGTAACGCGTCCTCCTCGATGTCTCTATTTAGTTTGGCTATTCTCCTACGTAGAGTCCTATTGTGTCATTGTACCTTCCATCTGGCTTGGAGGCTACGTTTAGCCTCCCACATGTGTAGGAGCTTACTGTCTAAGACCTCGAGGTTCGCCTCGGGTGGGACCTCGTGCGTTGCCGCCGCAACGTCCCGCCTCAGCGTTTCGGTCCATCTTTCGATATCGTCTATGTTTTCCAAGGAGTTACTCTCCTCTTTTCTGATCAGCCTGAACTTGTCCCATTCGACTAGTATGAGTCGCTTGCTTTTAGTCTTGTGCGGTCTCGCGGTGAATTGAATCTCTACAACGGTGTGATCGCAGCCCAAGTCCTCTTGTGTGTTAGTCCACCGTACGTTTCGTATGTTTTTAACAAACGCGAGGTCGGGTGAGGTGTCAGCATAAACACTATTCCCTCTTCGCGTAGGCGTAGAGGGGTCGGTAACGAGATTGAGACCTTCCTGTTGCGCGTCCTCCCAAAGATTCTTGCCTTTCGGGGTGGTGTATTTATAGCCCTACGCTGCATGATGAGCTTTGAAGTCTCCCGCCACGAGGAGAGCCCGGTTACCCGCGATACCAGCCGCTTTCCTGAGTAAGGTGCGGAAACGGTGATTACCTCGAGGCCTACTGTACACGTTAAGAATAAAAAGACTGTCGTCCCGGTTCTTCGTTGGAACTATCTCCACTAACAAGTGCGGTATCGTGTCGTACTTTATTTCGTGTTGCGTTTCGGTCAGGTTGCGTTTGACTAGCGTAGCAACGGCCGCTTTGCCCCGAGGGGTGGTTTCGTGAAATGATCTGTAACCCGATAATTTAGCCTTAACGTTAGTTTCCTGCAGTAGTATTACGTCTGGTTGCTCCTTGTTAATTAGGTACTGTTGCAGGTGTCCCCGCTTTCTAGCATATCCCCTACAATTCCATTGCCAAATCACGTAAGTGTTTCTGTCATGTCTAGCCATGGTGCCTCTGAAATGTTGTGCTTTCAGTGTTATCTATAGTCTATGTTTCCGAAGACCTGTAGTACGGTTTCCCTGTCGGTTTGACGGGTCCGCAGCTGCTAGCTGGTATCCTCCTTTCTGTGTTTTCGACCCTCATCTGGAGGGCTGTGAGTTGCTCCTGTATTTGCTGCATTGTAGTAGTCACCTGCTGCATCGCTTTGGTGAGTTGGCTAACCATACCTGCCATTTCCTTCTTACGCGTGTTCTTTTCCTCCTCTACTTCTTTCCACATTGTCTCTATGTCTTCTTCTATTCGAGCTTCTAGTCTACCCTGTGTTTTCGTGATCTTTTCCTCTCTTTTCTGTGTTTTACTCTCGGCTTTAGCCGGATCCATTTCTACTGCCCTGCGTTTCGTGGGTATAGGTACCGTTTCCTCCCCAACTAGGTCCTCCTCTGTATTCTCCGCAAACTGGATGATTACGTCCTTCTTAGCTACCTCGTCCTTTAGTTTAGCATTTTCCTCTTTTAGTTCCTTGATTATGTTCACGTATCTGGCGGTATCGCTTTCCAATTGCTCGAGTCGTTTATGGATTCGCATCATAAGTTCGTTGTCCCCTTCCCTGTTAGGAGTGGCAGTCCCGACATGCGTGCGCGCCCCGGAGGCGGCTTCGGCCCAGCTCACCTGTGAGGGTCTATGTTGTCCGTTGGTGTCTCCGCTTCCCGCAGGGCGCGAGGTGGATCGTCCTCGTCTCTGTTCCTCCAGCACTGGAAAGTCGTCTTCTCTTTCCCTGTAGTGTCTTTGGTCCTTGGCTATTTCTTCTTCTTCTCGTTATCTCCTTTCTCACTGGCGTTTTTGACTACATAAGGAGTCCTGTACTTGGCGTGGCATTTTCTATCTCCAGTCTGGTGGTCTTTGCCGCAAAGTCGACATCTTGGTTCCCATTGGTGGTCTACCGGTGGATCGTCACAGCCACAGCCTCTGCATCTTTGCTCTGTGGGTTGGGGCAGACGTTGGATCTGTGTCCGAGTATGCCGCATGCGTAGCACGTCTCGTACTGTTTCTTGTATAGCACGCAGCGATGCTCGGTTCCATTGTAGTAGATGTAGTGTGGCACTTTATTTCCTTCGAAAACGACGATGGCGTTTGCCGTCTTTCCCATTCTCTTCGCTTGCAACAACGTTGGGTTGTTCTCATTAACGAGATGTCTCTCTATGTCTTCAGGGGTGTCTTCATCGGGTATCCCACGGATGATGCCCTTGGTTGTATTTTCTGGCGCTGCTGCGTATGCGCTCGCGTCGTAGTCTTTGTCTCCCATGCGAAGCTTGGAGATTTCACAGTATCTTCTGGCTCTCTCTTCTGATGGAGTGCTTACAACTATTATGCTCTGTCTTTCGTTAACATGAAAGATATCGCTTCTTGTTTCCTCTTGACTCAGTCCGGCTGCGTTGCGTATGCTGTCGCCGATCCGAGTCGCACGATGTGTCGCGGTATTGAAGCCGTCTTTAGGGCACACGATGATCTTGATGTTGTCCGCCGGCAGGTTTGGTTTCTTACTAGCCATGCTGAGTCTTCGCACTGTTCTGGCTGCCCGTCTTATATACGTTTCTTCCTTGGCTAACGTCGCAGCTGCCTGCGTAGCTGGTTCAGCGTCCCCGATTGGCGTCTGTCTATTCTTACACTTGGCGCGTGCGTCGAGCCATCCCTTGTCTTTACGGATCTCTGTCGGCGATATTTCTTCACCTTCTACCTGTACGACGTCCATCGGGGTCGTAGATAAGGCCATAAAGTGAGTCGCGAGGGGGCGTCGCACTTCTCGCTGGGTTAGGCCTAGTCTCCGGCCTTGTCTGCGGCTGGAGCAGTGACGTCGACCAGTGCTGCGTTCTGCTTAGTTCGTCCACTGGCATGGCACCACAAGAAAGTCGCTGCAGTGACCAGACAATTGGCTCACCTGCGGAAAACTTGGTATCGGCAGAGTCCCCTGACCTTCTCGATCCTTGGAGATATATTTCGTCGATCGGTGATCTGAATTTCCGACACAAACATCGAAAATCTGCGGAGCTGACATGAAACGCGTCCGCACTCTCGGGCCCCCTCTCCTACGCGGGAAAAAAACTTTAAATGCGTTGGTCCTCCAGGAAAAATCTCTAACCTTCTTTTTTGTGATAAGAGCGCGTGCAGCGGTGGCTAGCTGGTGGAATATATATTTTTTTTATTTTTTCCTAGTTGATTGTTATAGACTAAGATGAAAAAATTCATTCTGTCCAGGTAATGCCTTATTGCAAAGTTTACCGTTCTGCAGCTTCTACAAGAGATGATGGGGATGTGCGCCAGGTGTTATGAGTCATTGCTTAAGGCAGTATGAGCCCATTAGCGGTGCATCACTGCATGCTTCGCACCTCCCCAGGTTTCAGGTTAGTGGAGCTGCATTTCGCTCGATTGGTTACTTGACACTTACGCATAAAATTTAATTCTCCGCTCAAACCGAGCTTACGACTTAAGTCGTGCTAACTGTAATAACTAATAAAAACTAAAACAGCAAGATAGGCGTCCATAATTGCGAAATTGCTGAGGGAGTTAAAGGAAATAATGATGGTTTCGCTAATACTTCATGGTAAAAGACAGCATCAAGCTTGCCTTGAAATAATACTTGTGGCGGCTTGGCCGCACGTTTCTCTTTTTTTTTTTTTTTTTTTTTATTGAGCGCCGACAGCAGAACTTGAGGAACGCGCAGCGTTATTCTTCATAATACGTAAGCGAGGCGCTTCCGACAGATGGCGACTCCGCAAGTCCTCGCCCCCAATACCTAGCCTCCCCATTACGAGGACAGAAGAGAGCTGAAATTAAAAATGGAGAACGGCGACTTGTCTTTCTGGTTGGTTTTTATAACGCCACCCCGGGAGAGCGGAAGGAAAGAAAATTAGATACGCAAGCGCTTCTAAGGCCGACAAAGAGGCGGCAAATGTTTGAGAAATCTTTATTATCTACCTAGGAGTCCAGTTATCTTAAAAGTAGTGTCTATTGATAACTAACCTACTCAATGTGCATATCCGAGGGTCACCGACAAGCCAGCTGTAGAAGGAGACGAAGACGAACGCGCGAGCAGTGGCACAAACGCGTTCGTGCGGGACCTGAGTTTTTGCTTGCGAACGATAAAAATCCGCGGCAACCCTAGCCGTAAACAGCTTCACTTTAAAAAGAAAGCTTAATTACATCTTCTTTCATTTTCGTTCGCAATAGTTGCTTCAGCAGTGGATAATGAATCATGTTCGTGTTGACGGAAGTTCTCCCTCTGCCAATCAAGCTTTGCAGCAATGTACCTCTTACGGATTATGTTTGTATCTCCACCATGTGTAGAAGCAGTAGTGTCTACAGTTTGATGGTCTGCGCTTTTACGTCAGTAATGCTTGCACTTGCTGTAGCGTGTCCGACTGCGAGCTAGTGGCAAAAGTTGCGGCACAGGGAGTCGCGCGGAACTCCACTTTCGCGGCTGCAGGCCATTCTGGGAAACGCGGAGACACTAAGGTTCCGGGAATCGCCTCGCATAGTCGGCGCGCGAGCTATGTTTAGGACTCCGGGTGCCGTGATTCGCGTGTTAAACAGAGCGGCAGGGCGAGCCCGACCTGATCGGCGCATGTTTTTTCGTTTCGATGTCAGAGGCGCCGTTGCTGGAGGAGAAGATGGTTCCTCCGAGGCTGCCGGCTGCTGGGTCGAAAAGCACCGCAGTTCTGAAAGAGAGCGTTGCCCTGCGGCAACGAAAGAAGGCAAGCTTCGGCGGGCAAAGGCCCACTTTAGTTTCCGGCCGGCTGGTTGCCGCGAACGTGCCGTAAAGAAGCTGCTATGGTGTTTGGCTGCTAAGCACCAGGTCGCGGGATCAACTCCCAGCCGCGGAGGCCGCATTTCGATAGGGGAGGAATGGTAAAACGCCCGTGTCCTGGGCGAAGGGAGCATCTTAAAGATTCGTTGGTGGTGAACATTGTTCCGTAGTCCCCCACTACGGCGTGCCTCATAATCTTATCGTGGTTTTGGCATGTCAAGCCCCTGAATTCAATTAAATTATAGTAGAGAATAAAGAATAAATCAAATAATCAGAGCAGTTCTTTGAAGGGTTTTTATGTACCTTATAAAAACATGTACAGTTTAATATGTACAGTAGTAAAAATTCTTCTGACACGAGACCGGGTGGGTGGTAGGGGTAACAGCTATTAGTCATTTACAGCGTCAGGTGACAGTAACGCTTTTCGCGTGTCTCCCCTTTCTCTCGCGCAGGGTCCTTGTTTTTTTTTTGTTTTTTTTTTGCGCTGTTTAATCACGTCTCAAGCAACGCATTTTTTTATACCTCTGCAATGTTTCGGCGGTTTAAAATAAATTGATTGAGTTTTGAGGCTAAAGCCAAGATCGGATCATCTATGTACACGAGAGTTGTCGCATTCTGCCCCCATAGGAATGTGGCTGCCACTGCAGGGATTGAACCCGCCACCTCGAGCTCAGCAGCTGAATGCCATAGCCAGTGGGATTTATCGGTGCGGATTTCCAGCGAGATTACTGTCGAATATTTTGCCTGCTTGAGGAACTTAAATGTCTGAAATTGATCGATGAAAGTGCCCCTTTTACACGCTTTCACCATAGGAAAACATGCAGTTATAGTGGATCAGAGACTGGCCAGTGGGACTTTTTCACGAGCAGCATTTTTTTTTCGTTAAACTTGGCACAAGATTCGTAAAATCTTAGAGCAGTGCCCAATTTGCAAAGCTTACGGAAAATTCGGGAGAGTTGGCAAGTATGAAATATTGTTTATGAAAAGATGCAGCACGTTAAACTAATAACAAGCAACATGCCTACACTATCTCAATAAATCCAAGAAGCAGACCTTTTCTTTCTTAATCCGATAAAATATACAGAGAGCAATAATTGCTTATTAAAACATGCGTAAATACCAGTGCGAAACTAACAAGGTACAGCAATCTGCATCATTATATATTGACGCGTACTCTATCTAGACGTTTAGACGACGATGACAGTATGGGCTTTAACTGACTCCGAGTAGTAGGACAGGGTAATTGGAAGATGAAGAAGATGTCTTTGTTCTGGTAATTCTTAAGCTGGAAATCCCACTTCGTAATCTAGGACTGCGGTTAAGGAGTTCAGTTGTACTCTCACTTGGAGCCACGGTGTTAGGATATAGCCACGGGAATGTCTGCCGAGCCATTTATAATTTTCTATGGGACACAAAAAGATTGCCTTATTAATATTTTCCCATTTTTACACGATTGATTTATTTAACCATCAATAAATATTAGATTTAGCAAATTCAAAAAGGAAAGTCACAAAACCACAGTTATATTATTATTATTATTATTATTATTATTATTATTATTATTATTATTATTATTATTATTATTATCATTATTAATTATATTATTATTATTCAAAATATACGTATATCCTTTGCTGTATTTAATTTATTATTAAATTCATATTAACATTCCTATTCAGGCAAGGCTGACTAACTTAGTATAGACTAGAGCACTGCACGGGCTCGGGCTTACCCGAAAACCCGGGCCCGGCCCGGCCCATGGGCCGGGCCGGGCCGGGTAGAGCAGTTTTTTCTCGAGCTCGGGCCGGGCTCGGGCACGGCGTGTGCTTTTTGACCCGAGCCCGGGCCGGTTTCGGGGTTTTTTGATGCTGGCCCGGGCCGGGCTCGGGCTTTCTGGTGGTGTGCATGTAACGTGCAGCGAGTTATTCTCGGGCGTCTCAACTTTGAAAAATATATATTTTTCCGTCTCGGACCGGGTTCGGGCCGGTTTCGAGTCGGGCTCGGGCCGGGCTCGGGCCTAAGGTAAAGGGGTGGTGCGCCGGGCCGGGCGGGTAACGTAGAATATTTCGGGGCCCGGGCCGGGCCCGGGTCTCGCCATAAAGTTTTGATCGGGCTCGAGCGGGCAGCTCAACGTAAAAACGGGCCCAGGCCGGGCCCGGGCTGAAAAAATTGGCCCGGGCCGTGTTCTAGTATAGACTACTTAATTCTTTTATTATTCCTTTATTTCTCATTTTCAATTAGTTATTTATTTTCATTTTTATTACTTATCTATTTATAAATTAACTTATTTTAAATTTCTATCATAATACCAACCAGTTCGTGGCCTATCCCCCTCAGTGGGTTGTGCTAAGTACTGAGGCATCATCGTCATCATCACTGTTCCGCCGTCTTGTTCGACGTGTATTATCTCTTGTTCGCGTTGACTCGTGACTCTGCTGGAAGTGCTGGGTACACAACCAAACCTGATGATCCGGACTCCTCCCAGAAGCCGTTCATTCAGCCCATCTCCAATAACTCCTGTGCATCGCTTTAGTCGGCGGTTGCTAGGCCTTGCTCCCGAGCTCAACCCCCTGCAAGAACGCTCGTCCGAGCCCTGTCTACCTCTGTCAATGGCGACCACCAGCCCGCCACAGGTTCCACGAGTTCCCCAAGACAATACTACTCACAGTCCGTCCCAGGTAACTCTTCTGCAACCACTGGTTCCCGATCCCTTTTATGGTGGCGCACATGAAGACGTCGAAGACTGGCTTGACCAGTACGAACGTGTTGCCAAGGTCAATGGGTGAACTGTTAAACAAAAGCTCTCCCACGTCTATTTCTCCCTTGACGGTTGTGCTGACACGTGGTTTGTGAACCGTGAAGCCAACATCGCCGCATGGAATGATTTCCAACATCAGCTCACTGAAACATTCTGCGATGGACGGGACCGTGCCCAGCAACTAATTGAGTTACGCTTCCCGAAACCCAATGAAACTGTGGCAATGTTTGCCGAGGACATGGCCCGCCTGTGTCGTAGAGCTGACCCTCACATGCCTTAGGAAAAGATGTTGCGCTACCTTATGCGTAGCGTAAAAGAATAACTATTCGCCGGACTTCTGCGCAATCCTCCGAGTACCATGGCTGATTTTATAAAGGGAGCCACTGGTATTGAACGCGCACTCCATCTAAGAGGCAGGCACTACGATCGCTTGCCCACGCTATCTTATCCTCCAACACCCTATCCTATCCTATCCTATCCTCCTATCAACTCCACCGCAATGACCGTTACCAGCCTGATTTCCCTCCGTGATCTAATTCGGGAGATTCTTCGCGAAGAACTTCAGAAGCTCTGGACACCGGCAGTGGGCCCACCCATGGCATCAGTCACTGAAATCGTCCGTGTTGAACTTAGGCAAGCGTACTCGGCAGGCGATCCTGTTCACGAGCAGCGCCCCCTAAGTTACGCCGACGTTGTGCGACGTCAACCAGCTATGACGCCCATACGGTCACACCATCAGCCACCGAGGGCCACACCATGGTCATCACCAACAGAGGAACCTTTGAGACATCCGCCCGCTGTGCCGATCCTGTCCTACCGCCAGCCGCCGTCAGCTGCATTTTGGTCACCGCCACAAGACGAACCTTCGAGGCGGCCACAAATTCGAAGAACGGGCGTAAGACGCACTGTCACTATAGGCGCCCCTCTGTTATCACTGCAGAGGCATCGGGCCGATGCTCTTTTAGAGAGAGAGAAGATGACGCGTACTCTATCTAGACGTTTAAACGACGATGACAGTATGTGCTTTAACTGACTCCGAGTAGTAAGTAGGACAAGGTAATTCGAAGACGAAGAAGATGTCTGTTCTGGTGATTCTTAAGCTGTTCCGCCGTCTTGTTCGACGTGTATTTTCTCTTGTTCGCGTTGACTCGTAACAATACTATGTGCAAAAGCTGCCTGAAACTGTGGGAAACTTTTCCCTGCTTTTGGCGCGCCTAAAGATGATAGTATAAGAAAAAGTACCGATATGACGGTATACGGATGTGTATATGCCGCGTTGATGGTACAATTGTATGGAAATTAACAACTGCAGAAAGAGCAGTGGAACTACAGTAGCGGGCAACTTTATGTAGCAGTCAAGGGCAAGCCATAGAGGCGGGGATTGTACGTAGATGTAATTTTAAGAGTAATTAAAGAGGCTTGGTGCTTAAATCCGTCGCTGGTGAAACCTCTTGTCTTGCCATGTTAGTTGTGCTCAACATGTTCATAAGAAAGCTATAAAGAAGCGCACACAGTGGCATTCGCGTACACGAAGGTCATGTAAAAAATATAAACATTCTCTGAATTGAAAGTTCGCAAGATATACATAATTGTCCTCCCCGAGGGAATATTTCCCACATAACAAATTTTAAAATTACATTTTCGAGTTTTACCTGCTAAAGCGAAGATATTATGAGGCACGCCGTAGTGAGGGACTCCGCGTTAAATTTGACCAGCAAGGATTCTTTAACGTGCACTCAATACACGGTGCTTAAATCCGTCGCTGGCGAAACCTCTTGTCTTGCCATGTTAGTTGTGCTCAACATGTTCATAAGAAAGCTATAAAGAAGCGCACACAGTGGCATTCGCGTACACGAAGGTCATGTAAAAAATATAAACATTCTCTGAATTGAAAGTTCGCAAGATATACATAATTTTCCTCCCCGAGGGAATATTTCCCACATAACAAATTTTAAAATTACATTTCCGAGTTTTACCTGCTAAAGCGAAGATATTATGAGGCACGCCGTAGTGAGGGACTCCGCGTTAAATTTGACCAGCAAGGATTCTTTAACGTGCACTCAATACACGGTGCACGGGCGTATTTGCATTTGGCCCCACCGAAAGGCGGCCGCCATGGCATCCCGCACCCTCCGGCATAGGAGGGCGATGACAAATTGAATATGGCATCAGGGTGGTCACACCACAACAATGACCACATAAAAATTGTACAAAACATACGTGCTCTAAAAAAAGATGTTATGTGAGGAATTTTGCAGGTTTCTAGCTATCTAGCGTTGCGTTGGCATCCGCAAAGGATTTCTAGGACAACCTACGTGTTTTTATAGATTGAGTAGTTGTGTGTGGGACGTAAGCGTACGTTGCGAGGACAACGCGATGATGGTGACAGCAATTCTTTGACGGCAATGGGATATTTGTACTGCGTCCATTTGACGTGAATGTACACATGCTGATTCTGTTCTCCATAGGTACTGCAGGGGACTAATCAAAATATACACGTATTCTGACGTGATCGTCGACTAAACGTAATGGAATCGTCCGTACGTGTGTCTTTACCCTGTGGTATACAATAAAACCATGATGACTCTGGAAAAGAAATGTTGAAACCTGATACACCTGGGCCCATCTTCGAAGCCCTAAAAGATGGCAAAGTTTCTGCGTAGCGTTAGCTGCTACTAGTAGAGTACTGGGACTATGGCCCAATGCTGAAGACGATGCGGTGTAGCACACCGTCTCAAAGCACGAGTCGTCACAAGGATAGAGCATGCGAATCAGGCACGTGGCGCATTCGCCAAACGTCTCATAGGGCTAGTCGGCATTGGGGGCTGCTGGGGTCAAAGGCAGAGAGAGGTGCGATTCCGTTTGGTTCCCAAGTTTATTTTATGACATAGCTCTCAAATGAGGCGAGACAGGAAATACCTACTTACATACAGCCAAAAGCACCTGGTATAAGACAGAGAGCGTTGCGCAATTATATAAATGTTTTCATCATCATCATCATCAGCTTATATTTTATGTCCACTGCAGGACGAAGGCCTCTCCCTGCGATCTCAAATTACACCTGTCTTGCGCTAGCGTATTACAACTTGCGCCTGCAAATTTCATAAATTCATCATCCCATCTGGTTTTCTGCCGAGCTCGACCTCGTTTCAAACAGTTTCAAATTTGATATTTTCCGTTGGCACATTCCCAGTGCAACACTTTCTTGCACAAGACTGTAAACCAATGCGCATGATCCACGGTTATAGGCAGTTGTGGCAATTCATCCTTTTTGTGAGTGGGGAGTGCTATGTCATTGGCAGTGACGCTCCTTGCCATTCCGTACTTGCGGAATTCCTTACGCGGCCGCTATTGCTCCAATATCGGACGATTTCTGTGGCAGGGCACAAGAAATGAACAAAAACAGAGGACCAGTATCAAATTGAACCACATGTAGACGTTCGATGATATGTGAATTTGAAAACTCGCTGGTTATGTTCGCTGGGACCTCTCTAATAAGTAATCGATAAGGCGCGCCGCATTTGTACACGCTGAAATAAACGTTAGTACTTATTCATTAGAGGCATCAGCACGGCATAATTCGTGCTCTTCGATGCAGTTTAGGTTGATACATGTGATGAGGATGCCCACTTCCATGAGTATATCGACCACACGCGCGAACGAAGCCTGCGTAAGAACCGCGTAAACACTTGTCCTGTTCACGTAGGCGCCGCGGTAGGCAGTGGAATCACTGCATAGGCTGTCTATTCCACCGTGGGATACGATGCAATGTTATAAAATGAGCGACTTTATTTTAGCAGTCGTGAAAGACGCCACCGTAGATGGAGCAAGTGACGTGCTCTCTTCTTTGACAAACAGTCCCCGCTAGATCAAGCTTTCGTGACCAGCAGGCCAATACGACACGAGAACAAAGTTACGTCGTATGTGCACCCCCGGCCAAGGAGTGACCGTGGTCACTTGAAGTTCAATATGAAAACATCGAATAAATTATAACAAAAGGACGTAAAATAACTTCCGAAAGAGTGCTGCCTTCCAGTGCGATAAAGCAGTGAAATTGGCACATGTTAACCGACAGGCGTATCATTAAAGCACATGGACGCCATCGCGAGGGCGAGCCGAAGGAAGGTATCCCCACTTTCGTCTGCTTTTATATTTCAAGGAACAAGTTAAGAATTACGCAAGGATTGAAATAGCAAAATCAAATCTGACTCTGAGCAGCGGACTCTAATCTGCTAGATCTGATGACGGATGTGAAGGTGAGGAATAAATACGGTTTTCCGCAATCTGTTGTTCGGCGAGTGCTTTGCGTATGATTGTAATATTAACAATCCGCAAAACTTGATCATGTCATGGTCACAGCTTCTTATTAAACACTATTAAAAGGTGGTGTTGATGCTTCGGCAACGGTACTACCGACATGGGTGAGTGATGTGCGGTGACGGAGCAGTGCCTGGAGGTTATTTTTAGGAATCTTTACATAATTGTGTTATCCGCTAAATGTATATTCTAGAAGAACTCAAATTCATTGACTCTGGACGTGCCATTTTTCGGATCATAAAAGTAGGTAGCGCAACTGGTTTTGGAAGAAAGTCAATAGCAAATTAAAGATTTCCTTTTTTGAGGCCTGAAATCTCCCGAGCAGCGAGTGCTTCTTCTTGAATATGTGGCATGCTAGTAGTATTGCTCATAGATCCTTAATTAAGTAGCAACTATAGGGAGAACTGTGTATGAATATCTCTACGCTGTGTTGTTTGTGCCGACAAGACCAGAATCATCGCCGCGCACTCCTTACATTTTTTAATAGAAGCACTGCTACTTTGTGCATTTGCTTTGTGCTTACTCTTACTCGTCTTCGGCGGTTTCTGCAATATGTTAATTCTATTTAATAGTGCGAGCTCAGTGGCTTGTTATGTTATTATCGCAGTACTATATTTCTTGTCATTGTTTTATTTATCTTTGGGATATCTTTTCGTTCTTACCTCTTTCCTTCCGTTCTTTATGAAAAGTAGGCAGTCTCCTTTCGGTGCCCTCCTCCGCAGTTGCCAGCCTGCTCCTTACTTTTTTGTCAATGGTATTTAATTGTTTTCAAGCCTAATATTACTGCTAATACTAATACCCCGTACGCAGTACCCCAAGTGTGGGCCCTTAAATGCCAACTGCAACAAACTCTTGGTCTGTAAGATTATAAAAATCCTAGCCTCCAATAGTGTAGATATCGTCGAACCTAGAGCACTGGACGTACCGAGTAGTCCATCCCGAACGCGGCCCGGGCCCACCGGATGAAGCTCGCGCCTGACCCAGACCCATGAATGTAACCCCGGGCTCCCGCTGGGCCACTGACAGCATGACCAGAACCGGCACGTGTCCACGACTACACGAACAGGCCCGGCCAGGGTTCGCCAGAGGAACGTAGTCTATACGTGCTTTTAAAGCTGCCATAGCCTTGGAGGTGTTTTCAAACAGATTATGATAAAACTACTTGCAGTGACAATAAAACATTGCGAACAACATTTTTCGACAGAACACCTGCACATCTTCCATGAAAAGTCCGGCAAGAGAACAACCTGGGTTAAATATTTCTAGCAAGTCATTTTACTGTACACAAGTGCATCACAACAATCCTGCACATGTATGTTGTAAACCGCAAGACTTATACATTCTTGTAATGTGAGAGTTTCACCAGAAGGTGAAGCACTGACAGGGATACGGAGGTTTATCGTTGCGCTATAGCTCCTTGCACGGTATTCTAACAATACGCGGAGGCGACATGGCGTTACGCAGCACGCGAGACTACTGCTGCTGCGCATCAAGAACAGCGCCTTGGCAGATACCTGCCGTGTCACTACGCCGTCCCTATAGGAGGTATGTTGGCAATGGTGTTACTCGCGTTGCACCTCGATGGTGCACAAAATGAGACCAACGCTGTACAGCGAAAAAACTTTATCGCTTTGGGAGTGCTAGAGGTACCTCAACGTTTACCGTTCTTTCCGCCCAGACCAGTGGTGTGGTAAGCACACAACTTCTGTGGGCGCCCACATCGCAAAACCTGCGTTTAAAATATAAGTAGTTGCATCACGGAAAGCTCGCCAATGTATACGTTTCTCTTGCGGAAACTGAGAAAAAATTCGGCAGCACCCGAAAAAATTCGGCAGCACCCATCTCACAATGGTTATCGACAGTAATACGTTTAGCACGGAATCAACATAGCAACAGAACGTATTGCCACCATTCAAGCAACCTGTGTATGAGGTGTGCTTGCATAAGAACACTCGCTGCCATCTAGCGGTGCCAACGCGAAACCTTAGCATGGCCTCCGAAATTCATGTCGCGTCGGTGCGCGCGAGCGCTGACAAACTTGACACGCGGCAACCGGGCTCCTCACACGCAATTCTTCCTGGACACGTTGCACCATCTAGTGGCACTGCCGAGACGCCCGCGGGTGGCCTTCGAGACGAGAAGCGTTGAGGACTGGTGCGTGCGAACGCTGAGAGTCGTTCCCTGGTTTTCCGCAAACCCACCGGCACATACGCAGTGACCCAAGATTGTCAGAGGTGCACTGAAGAGCGGCACATACCCAGTGCTTTCATAGCACTGTTCGCTAAAATATTGGCATGAAAGACGTTTATTGAAAAGCGGTACAAGCTCAGTGCATTTGTGGCGCACCCTGCTAAAGCGTCGGATTGCTGTCCTTGAAGAACCCTTGTCACATGGGTTCGATTCCGCCAAGCATCTGAGCGGTTGCTGATCATGACCATCGTGGTTCCGTCCACAGCACACGTGCTGAGACCTACGTGCCGCCTTCACACAGTTAGCTGCTGGACAGGAAGCTCATCGGCTCTGGGACGACAACACCGGAGGAAACGCCCATGCACGGTTTCTTCATAAGCAACGCGCGGATGGGCTACCATTTTAGTGGGCAGTGGAGCAGCGCTTGTTGCAGTATGATTCATATGCATCATTTCTTCGCTCCTCAGGTGCGTAACAATTTGGCCTTGTACGCTAGACGGAGGTAAAGCCCCTATATTTATAAAAGTAGCGCCATTCTTAGATCTTGCCGCCACCGCGCTCACCCCGGCGCTTCCTCCTCGCCCTCTCTTAGCCGCCTCCTGTCGCCCCAGCCTCCTCCGCTCCCCCATTGGCCAATCTGTGTCACGTGGAAGTTCGCGTCGCGCTTTTGTATATTTTTTTTCTTTCCAGCGCGCTCCGACTGCCATTCTCGGGCCTGTGCGACGAAAGTGCTGTACGCACAAACGGATCAAACGTGTTAAGGACAAGAACTTCGTTGTGATGGCATGCTGCTGCGCCTTAAGTTTCCGCAACCGACAAGGCGAGGGAAAAAGGCTTTTTTTGTTTACCATCCGGCGTGCGCAAACGCTTGCTGCACACTTGATATTTGCGCCGTCTCGCATCGTCGCGTTGCTACTTCCAAAACGGCATTATTAAGACCAGTTACTTACTGACGAAGCAAAATCGCGCCTCAAAAACGTCTCCGCAGGGCGCGATCGAAGTTTTCCTCGGATTTCCTCTGGTAGCGCGTTAGCTGTCGTCTGCCACGGCAGGCCCGACGCAGGCGGCGCCACTGTCGATATCGCGCCTCGATCGCGCTGGTCGCGCCGAGCGCGATAGTGGAACGGAGGAGGAGGGAAGTGGATGGCGCTACTTTTATAAA
>NC_051159.1:11237006-11351620 GCF_013339745.2 Dermacentor silvarum
ATTAGTTATTCTCGTGTGACTTATTTTCTCTATACCTTTAGAAATTACCGGTAGAATAGAATTGGCCTATAATTTGACAATTCAGAGGTATAGCCTCCTTTGTCTATCACAATAACTTTCGCAATCGGCATCTGGTTAGGAAATACTCCACTATACTGAGACAAAGGTTGAATATGTATGTTAATATAACAAATCAATTACATATTTTAGAGGTTGTATTTGAAAACCGTTAATATCTAGAAGCCCCTACTGTTTCTAAGATTTCTGAATACAGAAATTATTTCATTTTCGGTTGTTGGGGACAAGAACATCGACATCGGCACAGACATTAACGCTCAAAAGCCATTGAAATGTATTTTGACGTGCGTACTAAGTGAAGGAAACACTAAGGATGATGGTAGATGGCATAGTCCTGACCCATTACTGATGCAGAAATGACAATGACTCAGCGAAAAAAATATTAACACTCAAAAACCATTGAAATGGGTTCGGGGCGTGGGTACTAAGTGAAGGAAACACTAAAGGATTGTGGTAGAAGTCATAGTCATGACCATGACACAGCAAAATGAGAATGACTTAGCAAATACAGATTAACACTCAAAACTGATGACTGGGTTCGGATGTAGTACTACGTGAAGGAAAAGGCGAAAGGTTGATGGTCGAATTCATAGTCATCAGCATGACTAAGGCTTTCGCCTTAAGTTCTCTTAGGTCTAGCTAAAGTGACTCGTGAGGACTCATGACATGAATTTCATGACATGCGTGACATGTAGGGCATGGAAGAGATGCCTACGTCTTGGTGCTCTCATGGTCGTTTCGTTAACTTGGTATTGTCCCCGCACACTGCTTCGCATAACATAGATTCCCACAGGGCGTGGGATCTGCCGGCATTTTAATAGTGTAAGAGTATATATTCTGCTGGCGCTAATGTTATTTACCCGAATTTCAATGCGCTCGTAATGCGTATACATGTATGCAGATGTATTCATACCCATGGTAGTGCACATACACCATGTGTTGCAATAATGAAGCTACTTACGAAATCTTATTTCGTTTGTATTGCGGATGTGTGCGCTGCTGCTGTTGCGTTGTGGTGGCCCCCTGGCCTCGTCAAGTTGTATGCTGACAGCTTTCTTCTTGCCAGGGTGACCATCAACACTGTACTTTTTGCATGTTGTAAATAAACATGGCTTGCTCTAAATTTAGCTACACTGAGTCTGCTTCGCGACTCATGAATACTAAAAACATTGAAGCATTTGAATAAAGAAGAAACAAAATGCCGGCTCTCCCGTAATCGAGAGTAGACGTACGCATGAAATGGCTACCGGCAAAGCAAGTTGGTGCCGCAACGTAGGCCTGAAAGCTTACTGCGCCAAAATGAACCTGTTTTGAACTGAACCTCGTTGCAAGTCTCGTCTCACCTAAACAACCATCTGCGGCTCACCGGACGCTGCAGGCCTGGTCACGCAGCGTGGCCCCATCTTGTGAAGGAGGTGGCGGAAAATCCCCGCCGCGGAACTCGCACACCTCTGGCCTTGAAAAGAGCACAGGCAACCCTGTTTCAGCGCCAAAAGAAGACAATCAAGTGTATAGCACACTGTATCTGGCTTTTGAACATCGCTCTTGGAAATGAGAAAAATGAGAAATGAGTTACAGCTTGAGTGATATTGTGAACAAAACTTAGGAAGAAATCAGAAGCAATATGTTTTTCTAACTTGTTTGGGAAGTAGCCAGTCTATTTAAAGCGCGCCTGTTTATTGGGGGCCCGAGACCCCATTTTCTTATATTTTGAATGCTTGCCCGGATGATCCCGTTTTGCTCTCGCGACGATTCCCGGATGTTCTCGTTTCGTTCTCACCCCAATCTCGTGTTGAGTGCCTGGATAATGGCTGTGGATTTTGGTTCAAGGTATCTTGAAGGTCACCAACAACGGCAGCTCAAAGAATTTCATGGTTAAAATGTCATTTGAACTTTTTGAGCTTATCTTCTTAACGGTAAAATGGCTTAACGGTAAAACGCCGAAGAGAAGGGGGCGAGATTGCGCACACCAAGGCTAACCATCTTGCGGCCTTTTAGGTTTTTTTCAACGGTTGCGGTTGGCTCAGCGTATCTGAAACGTTCGCGCTTTCACCATGGCTTTGGTGGTGTGACACAAGTTCTTCAATCACAGAGTCCAGTCGTAACAGAACGCAGTCCCCTACACGATGGGCAGGGGACTGCATTCGCTGTTCTGAGGGATTTCACTGGTGGTCGCAGCCGCAAGCGGTTGTCCCACAGCTTGCGTCCGGTACACGGTTGGGAAGCTTATTCCGGCAGGCATTTCGTTCCACATTGAAAACACAACAGAATGCCGCGTGAGGCCTAGCTGCCGTTATCGTATCGAAGTCAAGCATCTTCCCCCCCCCCCCCCCTCTTTCTTCGTCAGTCAGAAATAAAAAAAACTCAACCGCTCAGTCGGCAATCACGATACATTTTCTCACTGAGCTCCACCAGGCTTATTTCAAAATTTACATGTTCCGGTAATTTACGAAAATGGCGGAGCAGTACTAAAATATCACTCATGAACTAGTCAGACTGCAAAACTCTTTCTTACAGAATGGAGCGAAGGAAAAGGCAGAATTCAGAAACTTTTCTCAGGAAGAAAAAGTCACAGGCCTGCGCGGCACACGCAGCACAGTCACAGCGTAAGCTGGTGGAGCGCCTGAAGAGTAGCTCCAATTTGCGCACCACGCACAACGGGTCTTCGCGGCAATCTCTTCGCCTCGTTTTGACGAGAACGATCTGAACTGTCCGCCGGTGTCGATGGCGAGCTGTGGCTTCTAATGCTCTCTGCACAGCAGTCTGCTGAGCACAATCAAGCCTTGCAACTGCAAATTACATGTCGGGCACGCTGCGTTTGCAGGCAGCTTAACTACATGGCCCCACCATGGCCCCACCATACTGACGGAGGCTGGGGATCGCGTTTATTTTTTTATTGCGCGCCTCGTCTGAATCGCATCTCGTCGTCTTCGCCTGCGCACGCTGCGTTTGCAGGCGCCTTACTTAGATGGCGCCACCATACTGGTGGAGGCTTGGGTTGTCTGCGCCTGCGCGTCTGCCTAGGGAGCGTTTATAGGGCATTTTTCCGCTGCCCGATAGCAAGCGCTTGCGTGGCTCTATGGTAGAGTATATGGCTCCCAGGCAGGGGCGTGGGTTCGATCCCGGTGGGAACCGGGTACATTTAGGGGCGAGGCACCTTGGGGCCGAGACTTGTCCCTCCCTCGTCGTCGCCCGTCGTCCGTAGCTCTGGTTTGCATGTAGTCCGCTAGGGACACTGCGGTGCACAAGGGCGTTCGTTCCCGACGCGCGGTCTCTTTCTCTGCCGTCTGTAGCTCTGGTTTGCATGGAGTCCGCTAGGGGCACTGCGGTGCCCTATGGCGTTCGTTCCCGACACGTGCTCTCTTCAGCAATGGATGATAACAGTCGCTTCTGATAACGGCACGCCCTCTATGGATGAAAAGGCGGGAGTGGCGGCTCAACTGCAAGCGGAGCCGAGGGCTCGCAAAGCTGCTGCAGCAAGGCGACGCAGACAACAAGCGGACTCGTAATCTAGGGCGCGGGAAGCTGCAGCAGTACGGCAACGCCGGCAAGCGCACCCGGAGCTGAGGGCTCGCGAAGCTCGCGCTTGAACCGAGCATCGGCGCCACCAACCTCAGTTAGAGAACGCTTCCGGTGTTTTGCCGCCATTCCCGCGCTCTCGCTGCCTCTTGCTCCGCTTGCCGGCGTCGCGCTTGAACCAAGCATCAGCGCCACCAAAATCAGGTAGAGAACGCTTCCGGCGTTCTGCTGCCGCTTCCCGCGCTCTCGCATGTACGGGGGGATTCCCGGATACCCGAATGGTCCCCCCGGTGCTTCGCCCACTTATCATCATTCACTTCGTGAATATGCGGTGATTTTTTTTTCGCATTTCCGGCGATAGTGGTTACGGTGGCGGACGCCATCGGCGACCGGCACCATCCTGAACCGAAACGGCTATTGTAATGAGCCCATAACAGCTTGCGCTGTAAAACACGCAAATTTGATGTTGTCGAGGCTTATACCGGCGTTAAGGGCTTCGATTTGAGCCACTTTTTGTGCGCACCTCGACATAACTTTTCTACAAGACAAGGCTTCAGCACACGCGAAGGCCATTTCTGGAGAAATTTGTGTGCAGGTGTTACATAACGTTGAGACCCGTTTCAATATTGGAATACGATCTTGCAACGCGTGCAAGGAACAGCGTACACACGCAATGTTTCTCAGCGGCACTGTACACCTGGGGCGCTATAAGGTAAAATGATTCCAAACTGTTTTGATTCCAAGTTCTGCAATCAGCCTCCACGATTAGTCAAAACATTTCGGGCCACTCCCAACTACGTCTGTCTGTCACGCGACGGCACAAAAACCGCGATAGCTCCCCATCTGATATAACGTGTACACACTGATAATGCATCAGTAAACCGCACAAAAGAAATATAATCATTCCTGATTCAACGCCTTTTCACCATTAGCCCTCTGCTACTGGTCCGATGTTTTCTGGCTACGCCCACTTCGCCTGTCTGTCACGCGACTTCACAAAACCACGAAAACTCACACGTCAAAGTGACGTGCACGAGAAAAAATGCATTATTATTCCGAACAAAACTGAAAATTTTTCTGAATAGCCACAGACTGCCCCGTTCCGAAAGGAATAGAAGATGGCTGCCGCCGATCACTTAGGCCCTCGCTACTCACACCTGCCGGTGAGCACGTATTTATTTGCGCATGATAAACCTTTTTGCATGGCAGTAAAACTTTATCAAGACCTTTCGGCACACGTACCACATCGATCTGACAACTCTTCCTTGCTGAGGATCCGTTTTAACGGCATTTTTATCCTTCCGTTGCACGCCGCCTCGATTTTCGACTAGCCACCGCAAGCTAAGTAAGGCCAAGCGGACCAATCGGAGAAACCGGCACCACACTCTTCATGCAGTTATCTATCTAACCCTTTAAAACCCCACATCTACCTGCGTTACATTGACGACATATTCATAATATGAAAACACGGCACAAATGCGCTAACCGACCTAAATAGCCATTTCAACCACTTTCACCCGGCTATTAAGTTGACTGCTCACTACTCTCCTAGTCAGATCAACTTTCTCGACACGATGGTTTACATAGGAAATGGAAAACTGAGAACAGGGATTCAAATACGCTAAAACAACACAAGGACGAGGAAGAACACGGGACGAGAGCTACGTACCATGTTCTTCCTCGTCCTTGTGTTGTTTTAGCGCTATGAATCCCAGTTGAAACTACAATGACCTACCAACACTCCCAAACTTCTTCCCTGCTGAGAACTACACTCTAACGGAAGCCTACAGATAGCCAGCAGTACTTAAACTGCACAAGTCATCACCCGCGACACTGCAAGCGAGGAATTTTTGTCCGACAAGCGGAACGAATAAGAATAATCTGTAGCGAAGACAACGATTATATCCACAACCTAAATGACCTTAAAGTAACGCTAGCGGAACCAACCATCCACAAATTCCTCTCGACCAGGCCTATGACGTCGCGTCAAGATTAGAGAGGCAGTCGGCATTAGCTAAGGAACAACCTACACCAGAATCTGGTAGACCACCAGTATTTATAACCAAATATTCTAATGCCCTCCCAAATATAAACATCCTACGAAAATACCACCAAATATTATCAGTAACGAGCGTCTGAGAAAAGCGTTCCTGAATGTACCAAGGGTTACCTATCACCGCAACAGAAACTTTAAATACATGTTACTGCATGCAAAAGTCAGCCAACATCATTCCCCCGTAATAAAAGCATGTTCGCCCCAGGTGCAAAACCTGCATGCACGTTCAAAGTGACCTTAGAATTAAATTAACGCAAATAGCTATACACACGAAGTGAAAACTAACTTTACTTGCACTATCTTCGATGTAATTTATATGCTTGAGTGTTCCTTCTGTAAGGAACAATATATGGCGAAACAGGACAATCAATGAACATCAGGCTAAACGGATGTCGCGCGGACGCAGCTAAAAAGCTTACAAAACCGTCGCCGAGTATTTCAACCAACGAGGCCATAACTTCGATGAACTTAAACTCTACATACTACAGTGAAATTTTCGTTCTGCGTGAGACAGTAAATATCGAGAATCGTACCTCATCTATAAGTTCAAGACATTGGAACTAATAGGCATGAACGTTTCAAAGGGAGCTTTAGAATATATTCGCTATGCTAAACTTCAAAGCATAGGCAACAGCACTTAGTTATTTTTTATTGAGTAGCTTAGTTTTTGTGTTGTTGTTATTCGATTGTCAATAATATTCCAAGCTCCCTTTGCATTCACTCATTCGTTTCGTTCGTTTATTTACATATTTAGCCTCCCCCCCCCCCCCCCGTTTTTTTCCCACGACCACCATTTTTCGGCCGCCACTTTTATTCTCTCCTTCAGACACGATAGTTTACTGACCTCCAGCGAAGCAAATACCGCCCCCCCCCCCCTCTCCCCGTCGTCCAGGCCCCTTCCGCAAAAAGCGGAACGTAAAATGACACGTCAACCGGCTAACACACGGCGCTGCCTCAAAGTCCTCCACTGACTATCAGTAGCGCATTATCTTTCTTTTCAATTTTAACACACTCTCGCTCGTTACCTCCCCCCCCCCCGCCCTACCTTCTCTCCTCCTTTAGAAGAACCCTACCTATGTATACTGTGCTGAGGAGAGCATACGCTGCCTTGAAGAAGACAAGTCCACGTGTCGAAACGCTGGCTCCTGCTCTCACCTTGTTCTCGTGCACACTAAGAAAAAAAAAAGAGTATCCCTTACTCCCTTTCGAAGAATCTGGACTCGTCACATATAAGACACACTTTGGGGGAGACACCCGAACTGCCTTTTGCCAGAGAGTCCGAAGACTATCTGTGATGTATACAAGGTCGTTACTTAACTCCTCACGCAGTAGTCTTGCACACTCTTTTCTAGTAGTCTCCTGGACCCTCTCAAGAGGGTCACATGACTGCTGCTGAGGGAGTCAGACGACTTAAGATAAAGGGTCACATGACTACTCCTGAGGGAGTCTGTTAACTATTCTAGATGAGTCAGACGACTCACGATAAAGGGTCACATGACGACTGTTGAAGGAGTCAGGTAACTATTCTTGATGAGTCTGATCACTCCATTGGTATGTGTCGCGTTACCTCTAGTGCGTTGTGCAGGACTCTTGCAAATAGAGTAAACTAACTAATCCATGCAAGTCCTTCGACTCTTGCCTTGCAGTGTCGAGCCGCTTTTCAAAATGAATCAAAAACTTTTGCCAACAGTGCAAAGTGACTATCGTGAAAAGACAACATAGAATAATAATGACTCCATAGCTAATCTGTCAAAAAGCACATGGCAGCTAGGTTACCAACAAAAAGTGAATATTGCATCACTTTATTATTGTCTTCTGGAAGTGTCTTCTTTCTGGCGTTTTACATGCCAAAACTAGTTATGATTATGAGGCACGCCGTAGTGGAGGGCTCCGGATTAATTTTGACCACCTGGGGTTCTAACGCGCATCACAACGCAAGCACACACGCGTTTTTGCATTTCGCCTCCATCGAAATGCGACCGCCGCGGCCGGGATTCGATCCTGCTCCTGGAAATGTCAAATATATCGGTCAGCAGAGAATCACCATGAACACCAGACAGTTCTCTTTACTATTAAACTCGAATCAATGGCCAACAAAGCAAAACAGTTTTAAAGAAACACCCAATATGCACCTTGCAGCTGCATGACACTGCAATGTCACTCTGAACCATAACGACACCAAAAACTAGTATGTCACTCATGAAAACTTCAATTCACCCTAACAGAAGTCATAATTTTATAATGTCAAAAGGTTCTTAAGCTAAACCTATTTCACTGTTCTCTCAGACGTATTTTTTTTAGAACTTAGGATGTAACCTCCTAAGCAAATACACATAAAATATAACAAAGGGCTACACTGCTGCAAAAAGGAGAACCAGATAATGAAGTGCAATAAAAACAATCTCCCAACTTAGATTACATAATCAATGCAGTAAAAATGCAGACCGGAACTTGTTGGCAATCGATAATCCAATTTAACAGTAAAAACAGCTGTCTTACCTTATGGTACTCTTGTTGGCACTTTTCCCAGACAACTCGTGCATGTTTCTTAGTTTGAGTTAGAAATTGATCTAAAAAACACCATAATAAAAAGTTGTGCACCAATTTTATTCTTTCGTACAATCTACAACAGTGCATACAAACTTGAAAACTGACACTATTACAAAAACCATACAGCAATATTTAAGCTAAACATTTTATTTAAGTTGAAATAAACATGTTTTTTGAGGACTAATGAATGTGTGTGGTTTAGTGGCGCAAGGGCCAGGTATGGCCAAAGAGCGCCATGCCAGTGTTTGTTAGTTCGCAGTGAAGTGATGAATTCTGAGAAGTAGATGTGACGGGGCTGTAAAGGGGCCTAAAAATAATCGCTGTAAAGTGCGTAAAATATACATGTACTAAAATCATGGCAATGACTAATGAGGTGTACTATGCAATGAAGAATGCATTGAGAAAGAATGACACGATATTTAAATTATTTAAGATGCAGTGATTATTAAGAAGCACTACTGCCTAGACAGAGCCCTTGAACCACAAGGGCCTGGAGGCATGTGCTATAAGGAACTATCACAGCGGCATCCTCTGGAGAGAGGATGCGCTACGAACTAGTCGGGCTAATAACATGCAGGACCACATCGTTCAAGAATTCGACGACTGCTTTGGCATTAAAAATCGGTTCTTCACCAAGAAACATAATGGGGTGAAGCGGGACATGATATCGGTACGCTTGTGAAAAATATTTCTTCCTTTCTGTTTCGGCTTCCCGGCACTCCACGAGGACATGGAGGACAGTCAGCCTCTCACCACATCTACCACAGGTTGGTGGTTCACTACCAGTAAGCAAAAAATTGTGGGTGCCATATGTATGTCCTATTCTGAGACGACACAATAGGACATCAGTTCATCGTGTTTTCGTTACGGGAGGCCAGAAACCTAACTGTGGTTTAATGAAGTGAAGCTTATTATTTATTTCAGTGTCCCACAAGCGTTGCCAGTGGCTTCGCAGTTTCTTTCGCAGGAAAGGCTTCAAATCTGTTGAAGGAACAGCAGTTGTAGGGTTAATAGCCTGAGATATAACAGATGTGGCCATTTGGTCTGCTCGAACATTACCTTCAATGCCTCTATGGCCTGGCACCCTGCATATAATCACATGCTGGTTAGATATATACGCTTTACACAGAATGGAATAGAGCTCATTAAGTACAGGGTTTTTGTGCTTACAGAGTGATTGCAATGCTTTCACAACACTTTGCGAGTCTGTAAATATGATAGTCTTTTTAAGTTTTGATTTCATTATACACTTTACAGCCGATAATATAGCATAGGCCTCAGCCGTGAAGATACTTGTCTCCGGGTGCAGCACACCGGATTCCGAGGAGGATGGGCCGACGGCTGCATAAGAAACCCCGGCGTGTGACTTAGAAGCGTCTGTGTAATACTCTGTGCACGAGTACTTGGACTGAAGTTCTAGGAAAGGCATTTTAATGTGTGCCTCTGATGCGTGTTTCGTGACTTCTATAAATGATGTGTCACAATCTATGAGCTGCCACTGCCACGGAGGTAACAGTTTCACTGGGGCCATAGGACGATGATCAAGCAGCGGAACACCCATTTCCTCACTAAGATTCCTCACACGCAAAGAGAACGGCTTTCTCGCTGCAGGTCGATTGTGGAATAGTGTGGCAGCGGTCATATCGTTTACTGTTGAATAAGACGGATGTTCAATATTTCCTTGCACTTTCAGAAAATATGTAAAACTGCTGTATGACCGCTGCAGATGAAGTGACCACTGATTCGACTCTACGTAGAGGCTCTGGATTGGACTTGTCCTGAAAGCACCAGTCGCGAGGCGGATACCTAAGTGGTGAACAGGGTCTAGTATTTTTAATGCACTTGGCGTTGCAGAATTATAAGTTATAGACCCGTAATCAAGGCGTGAGAGGACAAGACTTTTATACAGGTTAAGCAGACACTTTCGGTCACTACCCCAAGTCGTACGTGACAGAAGCTTTAAAAGGTTCATTGTCTTCAGGCATTTGGCCTTAAGATACTTAATATGAGGAATAAATGTAAGCTTGGAATCCAAAATAATGCCTAGAAACTTATGCTCGCTGCTGACAGAGAGTGCATCTCCTTTGATTTGTATACTGGGGACAGGCATTATGCCTCTCTTGTTTGTAAAGAGTACGCAAGTGCTCTTCTGAGCGTTTACTTTAAAACCGTTCTCATCTGCCCATTTGGACAATTTGTTTATTACAAGCTGCACTTGTCGTTCGCAGATGGCAATATTGCATGACTGGAAGGCAATTTGCACATCGTCGACATAAACAAAGTAAAACATTGACCGTGGAATGACTGTGTGCAGGGAATTCATTTTTACAATAAATAGTGTGCAACTAAGCACGCCTCCTTGTGGCACACCGGTCTCTTGGGTGAATGACTTAGACAAAGCGTTGCCCACTCTTACGCGGAATGTGCGGTTAGACAGGTAACTTTCGATTGTGTTTAGCATGTTGCCACGGACACCCATCGCAGAGAGATCTCGGAGAATGCCGTAGCGCCATGTCGTGTCGTAAGCTTTTTCTAGGTCGAGGAACACTGAAAGACAGAACTGCTTATGTATAAAAGCGTCTCTAATATTAGACTCAATGCGAACAAGGTGGTCTGTTGTGGACATACCTTCCCTGAAACCACATTGGAAGGGGTCTAGTAATTTGTTATTTTCAAGGAAACAGATTAAGCGTCTGTTGATCATTTTTTCAAATAGTTTGCACAGACAGCTTGTTAGCGCTATTGGCCTGTAGCTGCTGGCTAGGGACGGGTCTTTGCCTTGTTTAAGCACGGGAATGACTATAGCTTCCTTCCACGAGGACGGGATATATCCATGCGCCCACATGACATTGAAAAGATACAGGAATGTTTTCAGCGCTTGAGGATTCAGGTGCTTAATCATTTCATATATGACACGATCACCGCCTGGCGCAGAGTTATTGCAGCAAGCGAGGGATGCTTTCAGTTCAGTTAAAGTAAATGGATAGTTGTAGACCTCACTCGATGAACCTTTACGTTTTAGGGGCTGTCGCTCTTCGCGTTCTTTGACTCTCAAAAATGCTTGTGTGTAGTGGGACGCACTGGAGATATATTCAAAGTGTTCGCCCAGACAACCAGCCTGATCTTCCAGGCTCTCTCCTTGAGTACTTACTAAGGGGAGTGGGTGTACCTCCCGGCCTTTTAATTTATTTACTCGATTCCACACTTTCGTCTCATCCGTGTAAGAATTTATACTGGAGATGTACTTCTCCCAACTCTTCCTTTTAGCACGTCGACGTGTTCTTCTAGCCTGGGACTTTATTTGTTTGAAATTAATCAAGTTTTCGGCGGTTGGAGAGTCGCGAAGTCGTCCCCAAGCTTTGTTTTGATTTTTCCGTGCTTCCTTGCATTCTTCGTTCCACCACGGGATACGACGTTTATTAGCCAGTCCGTTAGTTTGACGGATGCATGTTGTGGCAGTCTCAATTATAAAGCCCGTTATATATGCTACAGCATCATCTATATTTAAAAAGGCAATATCATCCCTGCTTAAATAAGTTTGTTCGTGGAAACGTTCCCAGTTAGCCGAGTCAACCTTCCATCGGGGAATGTGTGGGGAACATAGATCTTGTTTTGTCAGTTTTAACATGATTGGGAAGTGGTCGCTCCCAAAAGGGTTCTTCAGAACGGACCACTCCAGGTACGGAATCAGTGTACTCGACACGATACTTAAATCTATGGAGGAGTATGTGTTGTGCGCCATGCTGTAGTAAGTTGGCTCTTTCTTATTAAGTAAACATGCTCCTGAAGAAAAGAGAAAGTTTTCAATTAGGCGTCCTCTCGCATCGCAACGAGAGTCTCCCCACAATGTGTTATGTGCATTTAAATCTCCGACAACTATGTATGGTGCCGGAAGTTCATCTATGTAGTTCTGAAATTCAGTTTTATTAAGATGATAATTAGGAGGGATGTATATAGAGCTAACAGTGACTAGCCTGTCAAACAATACCCCTCGGACAGCAACTGCCTCTAGGGGCGTACGAAGTTTCAGTTCTCGACAGGCAACACCTCTGTCAACTACGATAGCAACACCGCCGGATGACACGGAGGTGTCATCGCGGTCTTTGCGAAAGATGGCGTATTGCCGGAGAAAGTTGCATTGTGTAGGTTTAAGGTGTGTCTCCTGAACACACAGCACCTTCGGATTAAACTTGTGTAGGATTTCTTTGACGTCATCGAGGTTGTGTAGGAGTCCTCTGACGTTCCACTGTATAATTTGTGTATTCATGCTGAAAGTGTTTTTTGTGCTGTGTGTAAAGGAGACTAACTTAAGCTACAGAGCCCTTGTCGGGCCCTGTGATGCGGGCTTTTTCTTTTTTGGAGCGATCGCGAGATTCTCGCGGCTCCTTAGGCGCTGACGGCGCCGTCTGGCCAGTTGTTGTGTCCATCGCCTCTTGCGAGGCGCTGGACACGCGCTCTTGCGAGCGGTTGGTTTGACGGGAAGGCCTCGCCTCGAGGGACGAGGCCCTGGAGGCCACCAGCCCAGAGGTCGATGGCCCCTTCTTGTGAGTTGGCGGAGCAGCGCTAGCTGCAGCTGCCGAGGGGGCGGATGGCGTCACTGCGGGCTCGCTGCTTGCGGGCCGGGCAGGCGCCGGAAGCCGTTGTGTCGCTGCCCCCTGACGCACCACATCGGCAAAGGTGTTTTTGGGCAGGTATGATACCCGCCTACGTGCCTCCTTGAATGTGATATTTTCTTTGACTTTAATAGTCACAATTTCTTTCTCTTTCTTCCATGACGGGCACGACCGTGAGTATGCGGCGTGCTCACCATCACAGTTGACACAATGTGGAGTGTTATTGCAAGTTTCGGAGGAATGTTCATTGGCACTGCACTTAGCACAAGTTTGCCGGCCTCGGCAATTCTGTGAACTGTGCCCGAATCGCTGGCACTTGAAGCACCTAAGAGGATTTGGCACGTATGGCCTAACACGAAGTCTGAGGTAGCCGGCCTCGATGGACTCGGGCAGGACACTTGAACCAAAAGTAAGTACTAGGTGCTTGGTCTTGATTTCTTTGCCGTCGCGCCTCATCTTAATTCTTTTAACGTTTATCACATTTTGCTCACTAAAGCCCTCCAAGAGTTCAGCCTCGGTTAGCTCCATTAAATCATCATCTGAGATAACGCCACGGGTGGTGTTCATAGTACGATGTGGGGTTACTGTCACTTGGGTGTCCCCAAATGATACTAGATTGGGCAGTTTCTCATATTGTTTCACATCACGGAGCTCCAAGAGGAGATCCCCGCTTGCCATCCTGGATGCTTTAAAGCCTGGTCCAAAAATATTAGTCAAAGACTTTGAGACAAGAAATGGTGACATTGTTCGTACCGATTTGTTTGAGGTTTCAGAGTGAATGACATGAAATCTGGGGAAATTCTGTGTTTGGCGTCCAAAAAACTGGAACACATCTTCGGTGCGCCCTCTTTTCAGACGGCGATCAGGGAGTGGTGGAAAAGGAATAGCCATAAGAATATCTGGGTTTTCGGCAGCAACGCCAGCCACCCACCATGGAGCCCAACAAGGGGACGCTGCAGGGCCTGTAAACACAAGGCCTGCAGACGCCAGCTGTACGTCACCACTATAACCAAATATGGAATATCCAAGGTTGGCTACCCACACAAGGTTAACCCTTGCCGCCCAGAAGATCAGAAGTAAAAGGAAGTGAGTAGGAGACAGGAAAGATTGAAAGTCAGAGAGAAAGACGAAGATTGAGGAGGAGGACAGGAAAGGGCGACTGCCGATTTCCCCCGGGTGGGTCAGTCCGGGGGTGCCGTCTATGTGAAGCAGAGGCCGAAGAGGTGTGTTGCCTCCGCCGGGGGGCCTTAAAGGTCCGAACACCCAGCATCGGCTCAACCCCCAGGATCCCCCTTTCCCCAGACACGGCTAAGACGCGCACGGCTATACGCGGGAGGGTCCAACCCTCGTGTGCTCGGGTACGTGGTGGCGCAACTCACCAAACGCCTGCTGACGCAGACGCCCCTGCGGGGTTTTTGAGGACTAAGTTTTTTTTTTCAGTACTACGTTTTTTAAGACACCAACAATTTCACTGATTGTAATAAGTACTAATACAAGATTTACCATAAAGCAAACACTCTGGCAAAACATGTAGCACAGGTAGCTGTATTTTGCACGACAAAGATAGCACAAGAATAATGAGGACAAGGAAAGAAGCAGACCAGGTGATAACTAAACTGTACCCAGCTACGCACATGCAGCTGTAACAATACAATACACATGGTGCTGGAAGAGCCAAAAGACACATACCGAAAGTAGAGAAATGAGGAAGGCTTCTTTCACTCATCACAAGTCACCCTAAGAGCAGATTAGGTAACGGATATAATTTACTCTCAGTAAATGCATTTTGTTACATTAGGTGCCACGCATTTGCATATCACTCATATAAAGTTCTTGTGATTATATAGAAGTTGTGTCGCTATGTTATGGTCTCCTATAACATAGCGACAGGTTCATTTCATTTTTCTTATTTACCCTAAAGGCCCATCGGGCATTACATAGGGGGGGGGGGGGGAGACATTTTTAGTACAATGAACACTAAAAGTTACATGCACACAACAAAGAATATAGCGGTGCTAATAACACTTGCATAAACGCTCTTGCATAATAAAGTATACATAGAATTCGTCCACTAAGGTGGGAATATGCAAACGAAAAACGGAAATATTTACAGCAAGCAATACAGCCATTTCAACATGCAGATATTGAAGCGTGCGATGATTTATTTGATACATTATGACAAAATAACTGAAAAACACCGTAATGAAAGTTAGAAGACATGCCATTCGCACGTGTCAAAACTACCGAACATCTTTGTGGTTATGTCAATGGCTTTTGGTGAGCGATAAGAATTGATTTAGTGCTTCTGAAAATTTATCGGCATTTTCTTCTTCAGCTACTGATCTCGGCAACTGATTCCACTCCTGGATTGCCAAATGCAGAAAGAAAAAACGAAGTAGGTCGGTGCGGGCAAATGGTTGACGAACTTTAAGAGTGGTCCAAGCGTGGAAACATTGCAACTGGCGTTGTTATTATTGTGGCAGTGTGAGGTGTAGGGTTGTGATATATCTTATGAAAGAATATTAAACGAGACACCTTCCGTCTTCTTTCTAGTGTTGCAAGGTCAAGGCTGTCTTTGATTTTAGATACACTTGAATAGGAAGAGTAATCCGACACGATGAACCTAGCAGCTTTGTTTTGTAATGATTCTAGCCTCTTCGTGAGGTATGCTTGATGAGGGTTCCAAATAACTGAACAATACTCAAGTTTGGATTGAACTATTGATTTGTAGGCAAGAAGTCTTGTGTCCTTATTAGCTTGGTGCAGTGTGCGTCGTAGAAAGCCAAGAGTCCGATTTGATTTTCCAATTACCCAGTCAATATGTGTGTTCCAGGTCAGATTAAAAGTTAAATCAACACCTAAATACTTAAATGACTCAACTGGTTCAATTGCCTCATTATTTATTGTATAAGTGTGCGACACAAAGTTATTACAAGTAGTAAACCGCATTAGTTTTGTTTTCTTGGCATTAATATTCATCTGCCAATCACGGCACCACTCACTTAATTTCCACAAGTCATTATCTAATTCTTCACAATTGCTATAGTCAGTAACAACATGATAAATAACGCAATCGTCAGCAAATAGACGAATTTTTGAATTAATACCAATGTGAATATCGTTGATAAAAATTAAGAACAACGTTGGCCCCAATACTGAACCCTGGGGTACACCAGACGTGACAGGCTCGAAGTCTGACACAACGTTTTCAATCACTACCCCTTGGTGCCTATCACATAGATACTCTTGAACCCAGTAAATGACTTTATTTTCTATTTGAAGAAGACTCATTTTATATATCAGACGTTTATGGCCAACCCTGTCGAAGGCTTTTTGAAAGTCAATAAAGACTGCATCAGTTTGTATTAGTTCATGCAGGTTGGTGTGAATTTCAGTAGTTAGTTCGAAAAGTTGCGTCTCACAAGAGCGTCCCCGATGAAAACCATGTTGGTTTGAAAATATAATTTTGTTGTCGACCATAAATTCCATATTTCAGATGACAGAATATGTTCTAACAGCTTGCAAGTGACAGATGTCAAGGATATCGGACGATAATTTGTCATTTCATTCTTATCACCCGTTTTAAATATCGGCACCACGTGAGCAAGTTTCCATTCATCAGGAATTTGAGTCGTATCTAACGATTGTTGGAAAATAAGCGCAAGTGTAAGTGCCGAGTAATGCTTAGTAACTTTTAGTAATTTAGTGCTAATACCATCGGAACCAGGACTCGAGCATGATGGCAAACGTTCTATAGCTTTTTCAACTCCATTCGATGTTGAAGTTATACGAGGCATTGGAGAGGCATCACAATCAGGTGCACTATTATTGTTCATCTCGTCAATATTAAGGGGCTTTTCTTTCACAAAAACGCTGCAAAAATATGAATTAAAGGCGTGCGACAAATCAGTTGCACTCAAGGGAGAACCATCCGATGAACATAGCTGAGGTAATTCCTTCGAAGGCTCAGGGGATATCACCTTCCAAAATTTCTTTGGGTTGTTTTTCAGGAAGTTTGGCATGTCCGTATCAAAGAACTTGTCTTTGGAATCCTTAATTTTCTGCTTGCAAGTATTCACCATGTTAAAGTATCCAATCCAATCGTTTTCTGCTTTGGTGCGGTTTGCTTTTGCGTACAGACGTTTTTTCTTATTCAGGCAGCGTTTGACATCTCTGGTAAACCACTGTTTTTCTTTAGACTCGGTGATCACCATTTTTGGAACGTGTATTTCCTGCAGCCTTTTCACATGATTTTGAAACAATGCCCAATTTTCATGAACTGAATGATCTTCATATGTCAACAAAAACTCTGAATAGAACTTCTCCATTTCGTTTTCTACCTTATCAAGATCAGCTTTAGAAAAGTCGTGTATTTCCTTAGTTTGGGACTGTTGTTTATTGATTTTCGTTTTAATCAGACAGTGAATAACTCTGTGTTCACTTATCTGTTCCAGGACGTTTGCAGTAGCTTGATCGGGATGCGTAGTGATAAATAAATCAAGGATCACGTCACCACGTGTTGGCGTATAGATCAATTGCGTCATTTCAAAGAATGATCACATGTCAATGAAATCGGTGCACTCCCGAGTTTTACCAGTATTACTTGGCGGTAGAGATAACCAATTGATACCAGGGTAGTTAAAATCTCCAGCCAATATAACCTGCGCATTAAATTTGCTTTGAACATAAGCAATGACATCGGTGAGCTCTTCAACAAAGTTTTCATGATAATTAGGGGGCCTGTAACAAGCACCTATTACAAGCGTTACATGCTGTAGATAGCACACGACCCATGAAGTTTCAAGAGGGCTATCAATAAAAACAGGCTTAGATCGAATGTGTTTTTTTACAGCGATCAGTACGCCACCTCCCTTCCCGTAGAGTCTATCTTTGCGAAACACGGAAAACCTGTTAGATATAAGAAGTTCACCGGTATCAATGTCTGGAGTTAGCCACGTTTCTGTGCCGATAATGATATCAGCAGAACACGTATGAACAAAATCATCCAGATGGTCTTGCTTGTGTATGATACTGCGGAAATTGGCATAGATTATCGAGCAGTTGGGCGCCTGCGTAGCTATTTCCGAACGATTAAGTTGTCAGGGTGTTCGCTTTTCTGGAGGTATCGTGAAGACACTGTCAATGACATCATCATATCGGTTATGCATGTTGCCTAGAACAAGCGTATCGAAATTAATCCTCATTTTCTCGTTTGGGTCACGTTTCTCGCGCGCGTAGTCACGAAGCTTCTTTCGGGCTAACTGAACGCGCGGCGAAAAGTCTTCAATCCAGACTAAGCTTGACCTTCAGTTTTTTAGTCTGAATGCATTGTCAAGGACTTGACTTTTTGTTTTATAACTAAGGAATTTAACAATGAGAGGACGGTTGTATCCTTCTCGACGGTGGCCAACACGATGAGCCCGCTCTATGTCACTGATTTCGACGCCCAGATGGTTCTTACAAAAATCAACAATTAATGACTCCGATACCTCGTAACTTTCCTTTTCTTTCTCAGGCAGGCCTTTTAATATCAAGTTCTTGCGGCGCATCCTATTATTCATGTCATCAACAAGTTGGACCAAATTTGCTTGAGTACCATTTTTACTCGAATAAGTCGAAAGTTCATTTTTAATGGATCTGACAGATTCTGTGACATCAGGTACAGCAGTCGTGTTACTTCCAAATTCACCAAGCGCTCTTTCCACCTTCGTAAGCATTTTCTTGATGTCAGTGATACCCGTGTGCATGTCTTTAATCTTGGCAGACATTTCTTTCTGGAATTTATCTCGAGCTCAGTTAGCCTCCTTCAAAGCGTCAAGAACCTGGTCCACCTTATCGGGTCCTGGGTTCGTTTCCACGTCACCAGCACACACTACAAGTTGAGCGAGACAAAACAGCGCAACAACAATTCTACCGCGAGTACAGCACTTCAAGAGTAAAGTCGCAGCACTGCGAAATCGTGAGTGCGCTTTTCCCCGATGGAGCACCTTTTGGCTGAAAGAGCCTATGCGGCATCGGTACACGGCAATATCGACGCCCATTCTATAAGAATTTCACACTAAGAAGAAAAAAAAACACATCAGTGGGATTTGCGGCAAAAATGACACCCAGAACTATAGTTTGAAAAGCTACTGCTTTCCCACTCACCTACAAAAATGCAGACGTTGTTTAAGAACACGAATTGGCCGCAAATTCCGTTGAGTACAATCAGCAGGGCCTTTTTGTAGCTGGGCTGATGCCGGGAGCTGGTGCTCCCTCTTGTGGCCGATGTCGGACGTGATGACGCGCTACACTGTTGCTGGCTATCGCAATCGACGACAGCCACGTGTGATTCGTCTTGTGAAGGACCAGATGCGCGTGTGCGCCGGTACGTCACGACTCGTCCAAGAGCCCTACAAAAACGCAGACGTTGTTTATTAACTCTTGTGTTCAAGGGAAATGCTACTGGAAATGTCTTTATTTTATTTTTGTACTACCAGGTTTGAAAATTAGGCCAATTAGAGAGTTCTTCAAGGCGATTTCATATATGTTCTTGTTTAGCTGCTACATTTATTCAGTTATATCTTAAACAATGGAACTTTCTTCTGTAGTAAATTTTCACAAAAATCATTGTGCTAACTTAGTTCTTTGTAGATGGCAAAGTGCCGATACCTATCGAAACATAAAAACTTAGTGGGACTATGCAAGTAAAGCTCAGTACACTTTGCATGGGATTGTGAAAAAATTATTAAATTTTTTCACAATCCCATGCAAATAAATTTGTGCCCTTACAATTGTCCGATACTAACGAAAGTTAGCATATATACTCTTCAAGGTATGTAGAATGCTAACATCTACTTGAAATTGCAATATCTTTCTAAGTTATTTAAAGTGTCCTATTTTTGCATATTTTCAGTAATTTTACATGCTGTTTGGGTAGATATCATCGCTTTGCGGTCCACAACGAGTTGAATAAGATACAGCACGACGATTCTTGTGAAACTGTTTTATACATTAAAGTGCCCGCAGATACTTTGGCACTGTGTAGGACACAACTAAAATAATTTAGCAGCTGCACAAGAACCACTGACATATTTAAAATCTACATATAAAACTATATGCAGCAGTTTTTTTTTCAAATCTCCCGCACAAATAATTTTGAAAAGTTGTTTCGAGAAACATTTCGCCTGAATAAGTGGCTGCCAATGTATTCTACCAAAGCGTTAGACAATGCCTTCAGGCAGACCAGACCGCAGGTAGTTTAGAAATAGCACACCAAACAATGTGCATAGAAAGCCCCATGCCCTACTTGCATTCCTTTGTTCTTTTTTGCATTATGTTGTATGCCACCATTTGCGTCCCTTAACATTGAGTGCGCAAAACCTTAAACACCCCATTATTACATTGAATTTTTAGCGTTTAAAGCAATGGTGTGCAAATGGGCGACATCAACTGCGTTGAAAATAAACAAATATTTGTTGTCACAGTAATGAAACAAGTCATAAAATATATCACAAATTTGGAAATGAATGCAGAAAGAACCTTGCTGATTGTCAAATTAGTGTGACGAACAAGATATTTTGATGTTTATGATTCTTAGTTTAATTCACTTCCCGCTAATACATGGACTCTCAATGTAGTAGACTAACCCAGGCCTAGAAGGCAATATTTAAATCAGAAATAGACATACATCCCGCCACCACATGTCGGTGCTATGTCATCCGAAGCAAGTATCTATAGGCATATAGTCTGTAAAAAATATTTACACGATCTGTACCATTACTCTTGCATTCATAAATACTGAAAATTAGGTAATGTATTGGTCATCCAAAGCACTGCTGTAAACCTTCATGTTAGAGATATGCAATTCTCATAAGGTGTAACACAACCAATGTGTGCATGAGACCTACAGAATTGTTGGCATTCGTAAGTGTGGCAAGCCTCTTTGCCACGCTGATGAATGCCAAGGGTATAATGGGTTTCATGTCTCAAACGTCCACCAGTGCCACTGGTATCATTCCACTGAAAGGTAGTCACATTATTAACACACATATGATGGTCACCCAGGTTTTCCTACTACAGTACCTGTTTTTTTTTCACGCTCCTATGTTCTTTCCTTTTTCAAAAATGATGGGTGCTTGAAATAAATGCTCAATTTTGCTCTTGAATTTATCGTGCCATAGAGCGCTAGTTGAGTTAAATTTCTTGAGCGTTTTACAGCGCTGCAGATAAATAAATGCACAAAACATGATGTAACTCAGCATTTTAGCCTTACGCATTACAAGAGTTAAGAACCTATCAATTACATACACAATTACAAAAGAACTACGAGAAACTGGGCATACATACATATTTAATAGCAGGAGATGATGCTCAGAATTCCAAGAGAAAGGAAATATTAAAAAGTCGGTACTAAAAACACGTAACTTATAACAGGAGTATTTGCTAAGAATCCTAAAGAGCAAATAGAACATAATGCCCAGGGAACACTCCATGCCAGTATTTGCCCATGGTTCGACAAGTAGGCACAGCTCGCGATGCTGTTTGGATAGATGGCAGCCGAGGTACAGCTGCGAAATAGGTGAAACACGTAGAAGGGTCACCAAACGTTGAATGCTGGGGCACAACAGGTTGCCTTGATCCCTGGCATCCTCTGACACCGACACGTAGAGTCTGATAATGCGTCCTTTCCAAGAGCCCTGGCTCAAGTGTGTGGCACAGCTCGGGTAAAACTTTGCAGCAACCTCAAAAACAGAAGCCCACATCTATAAACACCAAAATATTCTTCACCATAGGACAAATCTGAAGCTTACCATCTACACATGGCAGATAATAAAAACAGACACATGTCACCCGAGTGAAGGTACATAAATGTGCAAGAAGTATAAATAAATGTAAGGAACTACTTATAAGATGGAATGCTTGTCATTTTGTATTGTGTGAATCAATAATTTCACCTTGACGTAATGTCAAGTGCACATTACTTGGCCCACCGTATGCCCCATTTCTATAAGAAGGCTATTGCATGCCATCTGTCCCAACCTGGCACTCGACCATCTGGGATTTTCTTTTGAATAATTCGAGGCCCTTCAATATCAGACAAATTATTATTTTCTGAAATATTTCTAGGTGAAACATTTTATTTACTGGCGTAAGTTGTATGTGAATTTTGTTCCAAGACACCAAAAAGCATAGCCAAGATACCGGCTTCGTTAATGTGAGAGCAGAACAAATTTTTCTCGGGAAAATGAAGAGGCCTTACACCTAAAATTGTATTCCTTGATCATTGGCTATTGTTAAGTTTATTATGGGCCGTTAAAAAATGCAAAATGGCCTATTTTTATTTTCAGAGAAATGGCTTCTAGCAAAAGCTGTAAACTAACGTGATCCAAGTGCTCAGGACATGTACTGTGTACACAAAATGGTTTCAGAGATATATATCTCATGCAGAAGTGCACAAAGATGAGGATGAAATCGCAGAAAACTCAGTTTTGGCGTATGTTTATCCGCAGCTTTATCCGCAGCTTTATGTGGTAAAAATATGCCAAATATCATTTCTGAGAGCACACTGTAGTTCTTTCAAACTGGTAAAGCTTTATAAAAGTAGTTTTAGCGTTAAGCAAGAAAAAAATTGTATAAGTGGTCTCCACTAGTATCAAAATGTGCATCGTGGTTCGTCTAATCCACATAGACGTTTAGCGGCTAAAACAAACTGCGTGGACTTCAGCATTGCTGCACTAATAGTGGGGCGTGGAATAGAGGAACTACTTCCAAGTTAATTCATTGCTGAGTGGCTACAAGCTGATTCAGTCAAGAAGACGCTGCTGGAGGACATGTATTTACCTACATCTTACCGTCTGCCATCGGCCTGCTTGGCATCACTAAGGCTGCCAACTCTCTAGTTGATGCAGTCGGGACAGGGTGGTGGCGAAAGGCAGGAGCAGGAGCCGCCAAGTTCTACCTGCAACAAATTTGCACAAATGTTCTAAGTCCTACCATGTCGTAATTCACAAATATGCAGCAGTTGTCCGAGTAATGTGGTTACCTATACAAATAAAGGTAAACAGTTAAGCTCCTACAGCACAACTAGAACCCCGACAATAACAAAGCAGAAGTTATGCTTATGAAAATGCCAGCAAAGACGAAAAAAGTGTGCAAACCGAGGTTGAGCTCATGCCATCAAGTGGTGTGCTAGTCAACTGCAAGCCTGCCATCTTAAAATGTCATTGTAAACTTTTTAACCTGCATTAATTCAAGTTCAACATCTCTTGACATAAATAAATTTTCAAGCTATTTCAATTAACTAATTTGTCAATAATGCAATAAAGCGCAAGCAGCGAATGAAGCTGGCCAACCGGGTAGTGCTAACAAAGTGCTTCTCTAAATCTTATTCTTGTTTTTCTGCCTGTCTTGGCCGGCAGAAAAACTTTCACATTCTTGACATTTCACCCTGCTACTTTTTATTACATAATGCATAATACTTCAGCAAAAGCAATAATGGTTCCTTTTAACGGTAAATTGTGGTAGAACAAGGAATGTCAGTGGAGCCAACACGCTGACAAGAGGACTTGTCTTATTCTCTTTGTCGAAACATTGCCTCCAGCAATGCTCTCTGTTCTATGTTCTTCATCATTTGAAGTCTGTGATTTCCTGCGTGTGTACATATGTCCTTTCATTGTTGCATTGATGAAATTGTAATAACAAAGAATTAGTAATCGTACCTGACGAGAAACTTTGGCTTGTTGGTAGATTAGGACAGAGTAACTGCGCAACATTGATACACGAACAAAGGAGGCTTGTTTGTCTTGTCTCCTCCAGCCATGCCTCGTCCTTGAGTGATTACTCTGTCTCTATGTTAACGTATTACCGTTTTCACAATACTAAAATGAATAAGGCAGGAATGAGGACAAAAAATTACAACAAGTAGCATCATACTTCTAAGGAGATATGCCAAAGTGCCTGCTACGATTTCTCACCCATAATGTGCTCCACAAGATGGCTACTTCCTGTGGCTGTTGCCGCTTCTTCAATACCTAAAATAAAATACATTTCAGAATTACAAAAATATGAAGGACAACAGCAGTAGAGTAGGAGATCACACAACATTGTTTGTACAAGAAGGTACACTAATCTCTGATACATGACAGACGAAATTTTTTAAATTAATTTACTAGAATACACCACACCTCATTATATTTCATTTACGCTGTCAGAGTTCCTTGGTACAAGAAAAAAAGTATTTCTGCATGGAAGCAGTAAAATTATACACAGAATTCTATTTTTACCACAAAATATCCTACAGCGATTAAGCCAACTACAGCTGTATGTACTTAAATTTGTTATACGTAATATAGCCTAGACAGGATTAACTTGCTTGGGTTCATATGCAGCTCACTGGGAGGTACAACTGTGCAATGAACTCATTTCTGCTTGCCAAATATACAAATACCAATATACGCACATAAACACAAATGAAAGAACCCTTTGTTCCATAAAACGCAAGACAAAAAATAGAAAATGCAGTAATAATAATCTCCGCGTGCATGCCTAGGAATAGTCTGTGACTGCCAAGAGAAACGTCGCGCAAAATGTAGCCAAACCAGAAGGGCCGAGTATGCGCCGTTTGAAAACTCGAACAAAAGCTGATACACTCACCTGAGACGTTAAAAGGAAAATGGCACAGTCAGTTCCTGCTGGTAGGCTTTCGTATGCATCCGGCAGTCTGTGTGCGTTACGATCTCTCACATCACAATGAAAGACGACGCAGTGCAGACCGCAACACTTCGGGTGCTTGCCACGGTCCGGCGAGCTGCACTTGTTCGATGTCGGCAAAGACGAAATCGGCGACACGCTACTGCTGGCCGTTCTTGTCGTCGCAATCACGTAGCACGGAAAGAAGTTCCCACAGTGACTTGCCGTAACGTTTAGTTGCACTCGCCCCTAACGCAGCGCTTTCAGGGCCATTCAACAACGACAGCGAGCTCGCGCATGCTTGTTGTAACACAACTACAAAATGGCGCCGTGCTTTTGATGGCTTCAGCTTTGGATGACTTTGGGGCCGCACAACACATGAACTAATTTCGTTTTTCTTTCCTCGCGTCGAAAAAAAAAAACGTTTTGCTCACTGATAATTTTGTTTCACGTACATGTTCACGAATGAAACAATGAAACATCCATGAATTTAAGCATGTGGCTTGAGATACCCGCTACGTTCACTTTACAGAAGCAAAATTAGCTAGTCTGAGTCTGATTACGTTTGAAATATCTATTATAGGGCTTCGGAGCCTGCTCAAAGTGTGATAAAGACACAGCGTTACTCGATCTCTGTCGAGTGCAGTTTGCGCTAAAGTAAGGTAGACCTATTAAGACGCCCGTATTACAGTATAATCTAGCGCACATGAAGTTACCAGAACTGCATTTCCGGCACAAGTTCTTGCGTCTGTGTGGCGCTGTCACCTACTGCGGGCGTAAACATTCGGCGAAAATTACCCACATGTTTTCTAGGAAGGTCGTTCACCGTTGGCTCATGGCGTGAAAAACCAACGAGGTTGGTTTTTCATAAAATTTTCACGTTTATTGTGATAGCGATTATATGGACACAACCGGTGAAATTTATCTATTGCGGTTGCCGTGAACTTACGTATGAAGTCCAAGTGCGAAAAGATGGTATCCCGCGCCGTTGACTGCGCGCGTGAGAGCAATTGTTCGAGGGTAAGCCGAGATGGATAGTGGCTTGATGGGACAATAGCATAGCAACGACAGTAAAAATACAAAAATATAAACCACACAATAGAAAGACAGCAATAATACAATACAAACAGTAGAACAGAAGTTAAAACAATGAATCAACATATCGAAACTTGAACCAATTTAACAGAAAATGGGCTTTATTAAATAGTTTCCTACGTGATTAACTAGCATGATATAATAAATTGTAGTATTTACCAATGAAAATCAAAATGTATACATTATGCGGCATATACAAAAAATAGTTATGTAAAACTGGGTTGGTTCAAAGGGAGCTTCTTGATTTCTGTAATAAATGAGTGTAGTGTCAAATATTTTAAAACAAATGGCAGCGAGTTCCGTAATAAAAAGCGCTTGGATGAAGAGTTGGTTCGGACTTTGGGTAAGACGAGATTCTTGTGAAGAGCAAATCCTGTGTTGTTAGTCTTGTCTAGTAAAGAAGTCAGAATGAAAGAAAATGGGAATCTATCGTTCATATGCTTATAGAACCAGATACCTAGATTATATTTATTTGCGTCGGACACTATAAGGGTATTATTGGCTTGTCATAAGTGTTTGGTGTTGGTTTGTATGAGCTAAAAGTTATTATTTTGATTGCTCTATCCTGGACGATTTGTAGAGGCGCAGGGTGAGTACTGTACGTATTGCCCCATGTAATTATACAGTAGCTGATATGTGAATGAATGTATGCATAACGCATAAGACAATAGAACGGGATAAAAAGGGACGACCTCGAATGAGGATGCGTAAACCATAGGACAGTTTCTTTTTTACGTCACAAATGTGGTGATGAAATTGTCAGTTTCTATCTAGTGTGACACCCAAATGCATGCACTCATCGCTAGCCTGGATGGAATACTGTGGCATGCAAATGGAAGGAACCGGAACTAATGACCATTAATCTGAAGCAAAGACAATTAATTTAGTTTTAGCTGGTATAAATTGTATTTTGTTTAATTTACACCAGTGTACTATGTTGCGAAGGTCCGCACTAAGTTTATCTACTAGGCAGTTCATGCTTTGGTTACGCAGATTCTTTTTCTTTTTTTTTTTTGCCTTGTTGCATATCGCTGTTTTACGATGATGGAACCGTAGTTTCCCTTTACCCAAAGCCTTCCTGAATGCCCTGTAAAGTACTCATTAAAAACATATACTTTATTATAATAAACAAAAAATATGCCATTAAGCAGACACGCAAATGAGATGAGACAGGCGAACTTGTGTTTGCTGTAATAAACATTTCACTCATAGTGTTCATAAATCTGATATTGCCTACTTCAGCGGAAACTATATTTACGAGTAAATTATTGCATAATTTATCATTGCATGCTTCGCACACAGTTTCGCGATCCATCCAGCTTTGAAACTGTGGCGGGCATGCAGGCCATGGTACGCTGACGCACGCACGAGAACACACGGATTTTCAACAATCCGCAATGAAACGTTTCTTAAATGTTGCTTAGCTTTAGCTAAAGCCTTCATTGTGTCTAGGCACGTTCAGTGATACTTCATCTTGAATATTTGCCATTGAACTAGCATGCTTATTCCTGCGAGCTAAGACTGTTCGTTGGCTAGAACAAAGCCAACACTAGATAAGAAGTTCAAAAGGTCGATGAAAGCGCTTAGTTGATGGCTGTTCATACTTTTAATGCTTAAGCATTCTTTGGCGTGTACCCCAGCGAAATCTGTCAAGAACACGAAAGTGTCACACAATTTCTCTACAATATATTTGCATAAGTGGCGAAGTTAAAACATTAAATCGTTTTAATAGTGTAAATATAGATTGGTATCTTTAGAATCGATTAGGAAGGGATGGAAAATGAAAAAAAGTCACAGTGACGTTTCACCTCGTGAACGTGGGTTACACGCAAGCCGAGATGGGCGCCGACATGGATGCCGAGAAACGGAAAGGGTGCGAACGCGGTTGTGAACACTACATTGATCTCGATGGTGCGACGCCTGGCAGTGCCACAGCGACAGCGCATATTGCCACACATGCAAAGAAGAGACGCATGCACAGCGAGCACCACGGCGTCGAAGCACAAACGAAAAGGGCGCGCACGCCGCGATTCTTTTCTCCACATTCCGAAACCTTCATCCTCCGGTGCTCGCATAACTCGCAGCGACAAACATACTCTCGCCACTTTTATAGACTACTGATAGACTCGCCACTGATAGACTGATCTACGCTTGCGCGTGAAAAAAAATTTGCCGCGTATCTGCGTGCTTCGCTGCAAATGTCGTCGAAAGACGATAGTCTTCTGCCGGCCGTACTACATGAGTGCTGGTCTGATCCGCGGCCACCCGTGATGCTGTTCTCGTACCATTTCCGTCCTGGCATGAAGGTTTGTTTGAACAGATTTCATTTTACCGCATTATTTCATCAAGCGGCCATTTATGTTTTGCCCTGCCTCAGACAGCGCTTCCTTTATGTTGAATCGGCCGCATCTGGCTGGCATTGATAAAATTGAGGAGGCGCTGCGTGAGACGTGGATGCCATCCGGCAATACATCGGGAAACATGAGCTTGTGCAGAGGGTTTCCTTCCTCCATGGCAGAGGGCGCTCGTCGGCGCGCAGTCGGGGAACGTCGTTCGTCGGCGCGCATAGCATGGCATTTTCAGCGCAGCTTAAGAAACTAGGGTCTTTAGAGTTACGTATCTATGTATTTTCTATAAAGGAACACACCTCCTAATACTTACCTAGTGATATTGCGCCTCAGATATGCGTAATATTTATTTTGTGATCGATAACGTTCACAAGTATGAACAGCGGTACCAGTTTAAGTAGTGTGGACGGTAAGCAAGTGGTCCAACTTTGGCCGGGTGGCTGAATCGGGTGACAGACAGACAAACAGACAGACAGACAGACAGACAGACAGACAGACAGACAGACAGACCAAATTTTCAGCGTTTAAGTTCCCCAAGAAAGACTATCGTCTTTAATAAAAGAGATAACCCTTCTAGCCATGTCCACATGAACGCGCACTTTCCTTGAAAGCTGACTTTGTGGCATAACTTGTGTGCATGCCAAGAAGCCTGTTTTGGGTTTGCAGAATGAATGAACGAATGAATAAACCTTTATTTGAAGCAGTGAGTTGGCAGTCGAGGTGGGAGGGTCCCTTATTCCAGGAACCCTCTGGCTTGCATAGCCCTCCGGGCCCGGGCGACTGAGTTCGCGCTGCTCGACCAGGTCCGGCTTGGAGATCGCAGCCTCCCACGTCTCTGCGAGGAGGGTTTGCAGAGTATAAAAAAATGATGGAATAGTTATGTTGCAGATGTGATAATAGTGTAATAGTAGATGATTGGCAGCCTTTAAAATAGAAGAAACAAATTGGTTGCGTCGCCGCGTCGAGGTCGTACTACAAAGAATGAAAATAAAAATTGAAAAACCCTGTGGTGTGAAAAAAAAACGGCTGTGACGACCTTCCGGCTCATTTATACGATATTCCTGCAAAATAATTGCATACTTGGTCAAGGTAACTCATTTAATCATTATAGTCATGTAATAGTAGATGATTGGTAGTGATGGGTAGGCATAGATATGCTAGCTAAATATGTAAGAATAAGCAAAGCAGGAGCCGGGTCAAACAATGTTTACGCATTAGTAGACAATTTTTAGAATTTCTGTTCCATTTTCTTTACTCATCTCATGACGAACTCTTGCCGAGATATACCACTTCTACATAACCACGTGAATGTCGTGAAAGTATATGTGCAAAAAATGCGCATTTCCGAATCAATGGCCGCAAGCACGCGCTTTGCCCTTCGCATACCTTCAGACCATTTCCTAATCAGTAAGGACGCATGTAGCAAAGCCCTGTTTTTGTTGCCTTATCCGAGCCGCAGCAACAGTACCGGAGCGCGCGAAAGCCTCCCCGACGTACGAAAGGCTCTCGGGTTCGAGCGCCGAGGTGCGGAGGGGTAGCCGGCCACGCCCACCACTGAAATTACGCTCTGTCCGTGCGAATGGGACGGCCGGAGCTAAACCAGTCAGTGCGCCCAAATCTCGAAGGCAATGTAAGCGTTCTAGGGCTACTTCCCTCGCAAATCTAGCCGTCTTTACCGCGTGTGACGATGCGCTATATGGGTACCCATGGGATCCGATGGATATGACGATGCCTTTTGACTAAGTACGACTACTGGGATATATGAATATGACTATAGAACACCTACAGATACAGTAAGCATAGAAAGAAAGTAGGCCACTACAGTGGGCACAACAAGTAACGCTACCGTGTGTGCGCAATAAAACCAACGCCTGTATGAAACAGCAAATTAAAATATTTCTTTTGTAGCGAGCCTGTTCGGTTCTAACGTGGAGTCTCGCACAATCTCCGTGCGCTGAACGTCTGACTCATGTTTGCCGCTTGAATCCACCATCTCAAGTACCACTTTTGTAGAGAGGTTCTGCTTCAACGCGGGGGTGCTCTCGATCTCAGCGGAGTACGCTTCTGATTAACTTGCATCGCTTGAAGACGTTGTTTCATGATTTACAGCCACTTCAGCGAGCTCGCAAGCGTATGACGACAGAACAGAACTTGCCACTTCGCACTCTCTATCCACATTCACAGTCTTCGCACTCTTGTTTTTTTTTTTTTTGGTGCAGTCCATCTCTGAGTTCATCAATCTCGTTGTCTGGTGTTTCTATTTCCTCACGAACTTCCTTCATGAGTCCCTCTCTTAGAATCATCTTTACGAAGCATTTGATCTTTGTCATATCATATTCGCTTTATAAATTGAATATACGAATAGCGGTAACCCTCATATATTTCTCTACATCTAGATGAAGCTCCAAACACAATTACAACAGATTGGCTTTTCGCAACATTCTCAGCTCGAAAGAACCTTTTATTGGGACGGTGCTCAAAGCTTTCTTCTGCACAGGGCACCTTGTTGCCCAGACGTGCAGCTCGAATGCGTTCTATTAACGGCATCAAGCCACACCATTTCCATTGCAAATTGGCAATCTCGCTCTTGCCTTTCAAGCTCGCATTCTCTTTCACGTGTGTCGGCCAGCCTTTCTGACGTGTCCCTCTTCCGAATGATCTAAACCATTTGAGACGCCAATTAGTTCTGTTGATTGAAAACTTACTTTCAGCACATTTCTTACGCCCTCAGAATCCCAAAATGCTTACAGCTCCGGCATAGATTAAGAGTTTTCAGTTCTTCAGTGAGTTCTGCCAAGTGTACAGAATGTGAATTCCATGTGAAAACTCACTACAGGAACATTTGATGTGCTAACATCAATTCTTTCATGTCTGCAAGGCTTGAAAAGCGCTTATCCAGCCACTCGAATATATGACTGGCGCAACATATTGTAAAAAACAATGAAAGAAGTGAACCCACAACATACAATGACATACTCGCTGCAAGCAAAGTACCTAACCCTCTACCTTCGTACTCGTTTTACTAATACAATCTGGCCCTGTAACTTAAACTTGCAGCACTATTTTAATGAGAAGCATTTCAAGATGTACGGGACACATTTTAATTGTTACTTTAATCAATATTTTTTGCTTTCTGGAAAAATATATTTTTTGTGTACATAGCGTCCGAAAGGGTTAACGCATTCCGAAAGATCTTCCTCATCGGCTCCGAACTCAACAACAGCATGAATAAACTACGGCTCCTTGAGTGTGTAGAGACATCGAGACTCAACACCTCCGGAGGCTCCAACAGCTCCGTTTTACGCAACCGCTTCATGATCATGGCTGAGTTCAGTTATGCTTTCTCGTCTGCAGACACTACTGCCCTGACACGCACAAGAACTAGGCGAGAACGACACCTCTTACTCGATTTGTTCCCTACACTGACAAAAGCCAAGTAAAACTCAGTAAAGCCTACACTTCGCAAGCCTCGCAGGTAATAATTCGGCGTACACCACCCCGACACACTGTTGCATATCTCGCAGACAACCAGTGGATAGGTCGGATCTCACCGCTGCCACTAGTTGGAAAAGAGAGGACACAGTTGATGCAATCCGGCCACTGACTCCACTTTGCAGCGGTTCACATATACCGAGAGGACCAGGCAGAGGCCACAACGGGGACATAACAATGAGGAAAGAAGTTTAATTAAATCATTACGGAGAGGTCAATTCTAGAAGCTTCATGACGGAGAGTGACACAGAAGCTCTAAGCTTGTGCTGAAGGCTGAAATCCGTTGGTACAAGAGCACCGAGTCTGAGTACAAAACTGCTAACACTCTTGTGAAAGATGCGTTTTTTGGAAGCACAGCCTCATTTCTTCTTCAAGATAACCTCCAAAAATTCGAGCGTGTGGTCAGTGGCAAGACGTGATCTGCCCTTAACCTTTGGGACGCATAAGGTCAATCTGTTTGTAATGAGGATTGCTGCAAGATATTGATACGGAACAGCCGCCGCCAAAGTGTGGCTACACTGAGGAGAAGGAAGATGAGGGGTTCACGCTTGATATAGCATGGCCATTTTGGCCTTAGTTATCTTCCCTGTAAATAAAGTGTAAATAGCCTTGGGCATCAGTTACGTCTAACAATATTAGGTGACGTAGTTGCTTTATCATGTTGAACCGTTTGTTTCTGAGCTTGCTCCGCGGTGGCTTTCATAGCCTCTGCGGAACGCCCTCGCTCAGGAGGAAAGAACGAACGCTCTCCACGCCTGCTGCCACCACTCGATATAGGGTAACGGAATTTCCAGCTATCACGGGCACAGCAGACGGAAAGGCACTCATGCGCACGCTAGCCCACGCAGACACTGCGTCTTCCTCGCCGCCTAGGAGAAGGTGTGAATGCACTCACGACGCGTATTATTCTCGCTAGTAGAGACAGCACTGGCTTGCACATGCAGACATAGCGGCATCGTGCGCGCCGAGAAGGGGGCAAAACTGCGCGCACACATGCTACCGTCTTTTCGCCGTTGCAATCTCCTAGGCGTTTTATTGCGATAGCAATTATATGGAAACTCCAAGCGCATTTCTGCCGTCGCCGTCATCATCGCCGTGAGGTTCCGTATAAAGTCCAACGGCGATAAAATTGTCCCCGTGCGCCGTATGCTGTATGTGCTAGTGAAAGCGATGAAAGCGCTCGAGGGCGGCGCGCTTTCACGGGCAGCGAGCGCACGGCGGAGAGTAGAGTGTACTAGACAATGGTCGAGTGGGCCGAACGGCGCTCTGCCGCTGAGGCGCGGAGTGTGGAAAAATAGTGCGAGGGCGCCGCGAGCGAACTGGATTGGGGCGGAGACGCGCTCCGCGGCATATTAAACGTACTTTCTCTGCGGGCGCCGAGGTCGATTGCGCATAGTACGCTCATAAAATAGCACTTTATTTCAACTGCAACTTTATGTTTACACCATTTTGCCAAACATATATATTTGGGGCATAGATTATACAACGCGACGTCTTCAATTTTGCTGTCGTTGTCAAGCGCGTCGTCTGCTAGCGAGCGCGCGTTCACTACGTGGACGCTGGCGCACGCCCAGTTTTTCTCGCAGAACCTCTGTGCAGAACTTCTTTAATGTTTTAGTTGCTTTGATGTGCCCATGACTCTTGACGGCCGGTTCCAAACGTAGTTTTAGCCAGGTGAACTGCTGTTTTAAAGACGATAGTCTTTCTTGGGGAACTTAAACGCTGAAAATTTGGTCTGTCTGTCTGTTTGTCTGTCTGTCACCCGATTCAGCCACCCGGCCAAAATTGGACCACTTGCTTACCACCCACACTACTTAAACTGGTACGGCTGTTCATACTTGTGAACGTTATCGATCACAAAGTAAATATTACGCATATCTGAGGCTCAACATCACTAGTTAAGTATTAGGAGGTGTGTTCCTTTAATAGAAAATACATAGATACGTAACTCTAAAGAGCCTAGTTTCTTAAGCTGCGCTGAAAATGCCATGCTATGCGCGTTTTATTTGCAGCCCGTCGCTGCAGCCTAACGTGCAAGCTCGCGCGAGCAAACGCCGCTGGCGCGCAGCGAAGCATAGACCGCTGCATAGACGGAACGCGTGGAGTAATACATTTTAATGGCCGTACTTCTTGCGCAGCTTTTACAGCGTTGCACCTGGCTGATGTATGAAACGGAGTATAGGATGGCTAATTTAGCAGTACAGAGTTTTGAGGCACAGAACCGTAATCCGTAGCGTTCATTTAATTAGGAATACATATTGTACTGGTTTTTGCGTTAGCAAATGAAAAATCAATGCGTTAGAAATGGCGTCGAATGCGTTAGAAATGGTGTAGGAAACGCTACGCGTTAAAAGAAGCCGACTGAAGCCGCGGCTCTGCAGCCGGCTTTAAGTCAACGGTAATAAACGGTCCCAACAGATGGCGCGAGAGCAGGGCGAACGCGGTAAATTGGAATTGAATTCAGCAAAATCTCCATTGCATCCATCATGGGAGGAGTGAGAGGGGAGGGTAAGAGCGTGAAAGGGTGGGAGGGTGGAGAAGAGAGGGTGTTACTTATCAGGGGTGGCAGAAGACTATCGTCTTTCGATGTCATTTGCAGCGAAGCAAGCAGATATGCGGCCAACTTTTTACCACTGTCCTCTAAAAATAACTGGTATCTCCGCACCATGAAGGCTACGTAAGAAAATTTTATTATTGATATCGTGTCATTTTGCACGCGCTTCTTCTTGGTGGATATTGATCAGGGACAATGATCGAAGAAAACAATATTAGAGTGAAATAAACCAGGTTTATTAACTGCGTGGCGCGATGAATGACCAATGTATTTCTAGGTAATTAAATCAAAGGGTACAGAGACATTTATAATCACGATATATATATAGAGGGGGAAAATAACAAATATTATAAATGCAATAATTGAAAAAATGAGAACTACCGGCCGGAATAAGCGCACCTGTTTGCAGTAACAAACACACTTATTAGTGAATACTGGAAATAAAACTCTCATTCGTAGACATAATATTCATAGCAGGCAAAACCATCTTGTGTGTGTGTGTGTGCGTGTGTTTGTGTGCGTGTGTGTGTGTGTTATTGGTATACTGTACGACGCCGAATAGTCATTTCCATTCGAATGTGACGCATAACAGCACTATTGAAATCTCAAAGGTGAGTGACTGCATGCAAGTGAGGACTGTTATTCCGAATTATTTTGCTGCCGGAGAGTCGTGGCTGTTGCGCAGAGGCGCAGTTCCTGAGAGAATTAACCGGACGGGAGGTCCAGCCTCACCATGTTTGCAGCCCATTAAAACTAAGCGCCCCATGTGGTACCACACTTATCTTCTTCAATGAACGCAACAGATCTGCACATATCTCTACGTGTATGTGAGACATGCCGTTCCTTTGTTTCATTATGGTTGTTATGATAGTGCACCGGATAACTGAACGCAGCCGTTTATAATATACAAGTTGCAGAGTTGAGCGATCGTACATTTAGGAACGGCATTACATTTACGCATGAAATATAGGCTTAGCGTAACATGTTTTTCTGGGAAATCAGGCTCGCGAATAATTTATGTTGTTTACACCCCCAGAAATAAGCTGAAGAACGCAGCCACCTGCTTTCTTCTTTTTTTTTTTAATATAAGCAAATTCTTGGGTTTTACGTGGCAAAACCACGATATGATTATGAGGCACCCGGTTTAGTTTTTGCCACCTGGGGTTCTTCGACGCGCACCTAAATATAAGTACACGAGTCTTTTTCCATTTCGTTCCCATTGAATTCCGCGACCTGGATTGAGCCCGCGAGCTCCCGAATTAGCAGCGCAACGCCGTATCCACGATATAGACACTAATTAGGCTACCGCGCAGGCTTTCTTTCTTTTTTCTTTTTTGAAGTATCGACTGGAAAAAAATTCCACGTACGGCTTACGGCCAAAGATTAGCATATAGAATGGCTAACTAAAACCGTTCTCGGCGCGCGAGGTCCGACTGCAATAAATTTATGACCCCGTACCAATTATTCCGCATTCTGTTACGGGAGGAAGGCGGAAACTTGATTGGAATGTTGCACTGCAGTTTACTTTTTTTTTAATCTATACCAATGAGTCCCGTAAATCTAAGTACAAGGCACCGGATGGGGCAGATATGCTTTACTTGTTTAAAGCGGCAAGCAGGAAGGTTACATATGTTACAATTGCTTCGTATGCTTTTCTCAAGACCTACTGATAGAAAACTATATGCGCAACACTACACACGAGAGATACATGCCGCTTGAAGAACGAGAAAAATATTTTTTCTCCAAAGGGAACCGTACAATAGTAGAATGAAAGCCGACACTGCGGCCGCAATGCACGCGCAATCACCGAGCCGCATTAGAAAATAATAAAAAATAAATAAAGAAAGAAAGGAAAGGAATTTATTCTTAAGGCATAAATACATGTCATATGCAATTATGAACCCCATTTGATCGGTCTGAACGCAAATACCAGCGCGCGAAGTAGTACGAATGACCCTGCCGAGCAGTATCGCCAGCAGTTTCTAACGGCGCGACCTTGATGCGGCCCAATCCACTTCGACCGCAGCGCCGCCCCAATATTTTTTCACGTCGTGCGCCTCACTGCAATGCATGCACCGCCCCAGCCGCTCGTCCCACTCGACCATATTCTAGTACACTCTAGCGGAGAGCAAACATGACGTCTTTCGTCGTGCGAAAGGCCGTATGGGGATAGGAGGGAGGGAGGGAGGGAGGGAGTGGAGGCGACGTTTAACTGCAGTACCAAATATGTACCTTGCGACCGGGCGCAAGGGGAACTGGAGACTCAATCTCCCAAGCGAAAGGAGGAAAGCGGGAAGGCAGCACGGCTTCTGCTCTGCGAGCAACTGCGTACATATACTTTACGTGACTGCGGGCTGTCGCGCGCACCGTATCTTGAAAGCGATCTCCACACGGCTCTGACCTTTGTATGCGTTGTGCTTTCGCCGATCAGTTTCCGTTGAAGCGATCGGCCGCACGAACCTTCGGTCGCTGCCGCCGCCATGCTTGGTCGCGCCAGCGTTTTCATACTGGTTGTCTGCGGTCATCGAGTGTGATATAATCATGTTTGCTTGTGCGAGCTGACACCATGCTTGTTAATTCACTTAGTAAGCGAATGTGTGTAAGTTTATGCCGCCGATAAGACGTCTATCCTTACTCCGTATAGCTCTCTATTAGTAAATTTGTTATCGAAATTCACGCGTCCCCTTTCGGCCGGAACTGCGACTTTTTTCAACGGTTTTAGGCGGCTCGGCGTACATGAAACGACCGCCCTTTAACCGTCGCTTTCGCAGTGTGACAAAGACTTTTTCATAACAGAGACCAGTCGTAACAGTCTGGAGATGAGCGGTCAGAGGCAGCTAGGGCAGCTTGGAATTCTTCCATGGCAAAATGTTTGTCTATTTCTGGTACCCGAGTCTCAAGGATGACAGAGGTGTCGTTGCTCGTAGTGACAGGCTTGCAAGTGATTATTTCGCAAAATTTTTCGGCTACATCAAGTTCCGTTCGCCCGTGATGGAGTACCACAGCTGTAAAAAGGTGTCGTTGTGGGAGAGATGAATGCAGGCCTGTACTGTCTTGCAAATATGTAACCGTTGCTTTCGAAGATCAAGTGATTCAGAAAATGCCTTCCGCCACTCATCCTCCACTGCATTAAGGCAACGTTGAGTTTTCTTCTGAAGGCGTCGTGCTTCTCTAAGGTTGCAAATTGACCTAAAGCTTCCACGCCTTCGCTCACCACGCCACCGTATTGCACAAAGTTTTTCAAATTCACTGTCGAAGTCTGCATGAAACGAAGCTCAGCTTGTGCAATTTAACTACATGATACAAAACATAAAATAAGTAGAGCTAGAGAATAACTAGCGCATAAACAACTATAGACCTGAAAGAAAGGAGTTAAATAAGGTAGAAGGTTGTGCTGGTTGGTGTAGCATAGTTGATATTCTGCAGCGCTTAAACAAAACACAATGTGTCTTCTTCTTTTCTGTGTACTACGCGTAAGCGCTGGTGTTCCAGAATTTCAACTTGCAAAGGACAGGTAAAACTAGATTTCAACTAGTGAGTGGAAACTTTGTCTGCCGTAGTAGTTTTTCCGTCATGCTGTTTATAATCATTCTTTGTAAGAAAAAGCGAACAACGTGATATAGCCTGTATCCAGTGCAGTATCTAGAAGTTCCGTCACGTCCCTACATCGTTGTAAACATTGCGTAGTAAACAAACGGATATACGCCGATCGATAAAGATTCCTTCCGTCAACACATTCTTCAAAAGCTTCGCATTCCTGTTCTCCGGTGCGCTTGCACTAGTGCTCCTTAGAGAGAGACAGAGAAAAAAAAACTATAAAATAAATGGCTTGAAAACGCTCTCCTTAGGTTTTCGAACATGATAGCGATATTCTCGTAAAGCGTTATCCAAATATTTGCCAAAATTCATAGTTTCTTATAGCTTCGAAGTTTCTGATTTTGTTCTACGAATAAGGCAAACAAGTGCAGCTACGAAAAGGAAATAAAATCTCATCTAAAATTAAGTACAGGCGGGCCATGTTGAAGTACACATAACGCTGAGTGTGATCCAGGTCCAAAATTGCAACTCTTGCTGAAAGCATGCGTTATAATATGTGTGTTGTCATTTATTTTTTATATGTACGGAGCGCATGCAATGCACTGATTTTGGGTACTTGCTCAAAAAGAAAAAAACAGAAGTATTCAAGATAACGGAATCGTCTGCAGCCTAAACGAGCTAACTGTGTCGTTGAAAGAGCACCTGCGAACGGCGCTCCTCGGACGTTTTTATCCCGCATGAAAATGGCGTAGCAAAATATGGATCTCGATGTCTGAAAATATATTTTTCTAGTTGGTTGTATGTTTTCAAAAATGCAAATTAAATTACACGTCTTAATTACGTCTAAGAAGACCTCACGTGTCATAAGAGGTGCCCCAATAGAGGTCTCTAAATGAACTTCGAGCAGCAGGCACTATTCAAAAGGCCCCAACAGCATGGAACCCGAGCGTTTTTTAATTGAGCTGCTACTTTCTTGAAATGTTGGAACCACTTCAGCGAGTAAGTAGCGCGAATGAACCTAAGGCAAGCCGAAAAAAGAAGCGCTCCGAAATTTTAGTGGCTGCTTTAGCAATAAAGTAAGAGCCCCTATAAATTAGGTATGTGGATATAATAAAAATTTCAAACTAATATCAAAGTGACGTGACCGGCGCCGGCCCTTACTAATGTCTTTGACCGTTGCATTTACTGCTGACGCTCGACGACCGTGCGGGACAGTGGTGCACGTAGCGCACATGGCTGGTGACCTGTGAAAAACTCAGGTCACATGACGTTGCTGGTAGTCCCATACCAGTAGCGATGTTCGCATGGCAGAAGCGACCAGTCATGTTTTCCTTGCATCCGGCCCTTTCACGTGTGTTTGGGGCACTGAACTCCTTTATCAGCTTTCTTTCCCCACATCTGCTGATCGTTTTTCGTCAACAACATATTTAGTGTTTCAGGGCTGCGCCCTGAAACACTAAATATGTTGTTGATTATATGTTGTTGCTAAATATGTTGTTGAAACACTAAATATGTTGTTGCCCGTTTCACATGGTGCGATTTTGTGTGCGATATCGCACTTGCGAATTCGTAGCTGCGGGAAAGAGGCCGCCGGACCCTTCGTGTGTGAGATTTTTCGCTGTTCGGCGTGCTGAACTTCTCTGCGAAAACGCAGATGCAGTGGGGATGGACGACCAATTGGAGATGGCTTGCTGATACGTCATCCCGCGGCGCGCACTTAAAAAATTCTACTCCATGTTTACAAGAGACGGACGGAAAACAATATTGATAAAAGCACCTACGAGGTTGCCTGCCTGGACTCAGGCCACCCGGGCATTATGCACTGTGAGGCATAGCCTTTCTACCGCTGCCCGGGCCCGCTGGATTGCCCATACTTGGTCGTGTAGATCCAAGCTAGTCAGAACGCTTGGATCAGAATCAATCAGATCAGTCAGATCAGAACGCCATCGCTCCTCGACAAGGTCCGGTTTTGTGTTGTCCTCTCTGCATATTAATCTGATCTCTGTGCATTTCCATAAGATGTGTGCCGTGTCTACGTGTGCCAGAGCTTGCAGCTCGCTTCTGGGTATTGTGTGAAATTTTTTCTGTTTAAGTGTACTGGGCTTCTGAAGGTTCTGGTTTGCAACCTTCTCCAATATGTTTCTTGAGATCTGTCTTGTTGTATGTGCGGTTGTGTATGTGCCTCTGTAGACCTGTATCGCTACTTCCCCGTCGTCACCTACTCCGTCTTCCCCATCGCCTCCGCCACAGTCCTTACCTCCTCCGCGGGTTGTCGGGCCGTCACTGTCCAAGCTGTGGTGGGTTAGTTCTCGCGCGGCTCGGTAGGCCTTGTCGTTGAGGTTCGGAGGGGTGCTTGGGTCATCTGTGGTTACTTCCCCCATGTGTGCCGGGATCCATTTGAGGTATTTGGGTGTGATTTTACCGTTCTTGAAGTCTACTGCTCTGCGGATCAGGATTTGGCCACCTCCGTGGAGACCAACCCTTTGTGAAGTTCCTAATAGCCATCTTGGAGTCACTGATTATTATTCTGTCTTGTGCCCGACCGTTGATTACGGCCAATGCAATTGCCGTTTCTTCCGCTGCCTCCGACGATCTGGTCCTGCCGGAGACCCGTCGTCACGGTCTTTCCTTTCGTGTCTAAGACCGCCATTGCGAAGACACCACCACCGACACCACCATTGTCGACCCGGTTTCGGGGGTACCGGGTGGCGTCTATGAAGAGCACACCCTCTGGCGCGCCGTGGTTTTTGAGGATCGTTTTCCTGAGGCATTTTCTTCTGTCGACATTGTGCATGGTGTGAATGTCCTTCGGGATGTTTTACGTGTTTATTGCGGCTCGAACGTCCGGGTGAATCTACGTCTTGGGGCCGTCAATTCCGTGGTAGATTATGTCTTTGTTTCCATAATTTCTAAGCCCGCCTTGGTTCCAGAAAATCTTTCGAGTTGCGCTATCCTCTGTGCTTCCGCGATCTCGTCTAGCGTGTTATGTACCCCGAGTTGTAGTAGCCTTTCGTTTCTTGTGCATTGTGGGCGACCCAGTGCCGTTCTGTACGCTTTTGTAATGAGCGCGCCGATCTTGTCTTAGCCTTGTTCCAGTTTGCGAAGGCCGCCACGTACGCGATGTGGCTGATTGCGAGAGCCTGGTTTCTTTCTTTAATGCCCCTTCTGCAGTTGGAGACCCTTTGTATTAGCCTAATGGTCGCCGTAACTTTCTTTTCCAGGCACGTTACGGTTTTCGCGTTTATTCCCCTGGCTTCTATCCAGAGAGCCAGGACTCTGATCTTCTGGACCATGGGTATCTCCGTGCTGTTTCTCGTGGTTATTATGATTCCCCTTTTGTGTAGTTCCGCTACGTCTCTGGACAGTGTGCCCAGCGTCCTGGGCCGGTAGAGTAGCAGTTCCGATTTCCCCGGCGAACATTCTAGTGCGGTGCCCTCCAAATGATTCTCGACTGCCTCCACCACCCCTTGAAGTTTGTTCTCCATCTCGCCCTCGCTTGCGTCTTTCGTGGTCCAAATCGTAATGTCGTCTGCAAAAACTGTGTGATTAATGCCTTCTACTCGCTCAAATTTTTCTGATAGTCCGATCATTACGAGGTTGAAGAGCATCGGTGACACGACGGACCCTTGCGGTGTGCCCACGCTGCCCATGTCCACCTGGATGCTCTCCTGATCGTCCAGACCGATTCTGGCTGTATTTCCCGTAAAAAAAATTTCTGATGTACTTGTGTGTTCCTTCGCCCAGGCCGAGTTGATCAATTCTTTCGAGGATGGCCGCGTGCTCGACCCTGCCGAAGGCCTTCTTTAGATCGAGTCCGAGTATTGCCCTCAAGACTCGTCCCATGGTGTCTATGACTTGATCCTTGAGTTGTATCATGGCGTCTTGGGTAGAGAGTCCTTCTTCTGAAGCCGATCGTGTTGCTGCGGTATACGTCGTTGGACTCCAAACAGCCGTTAACTTTGTTCAGGCAGGAGTGCTCCATCACTTTACCGACGCAGGAAGTGTGGGAGATTGGCCACATGTTCTGGATTTCTAGGGGTTTACCCGGCTTGGGGATGAGGATCACGTCGGACCGCTTCCATTCGTCGGGTATCCTCCCGTTCCACCGTGCCTCGTTGATGTAGTCTATAAATCGTCTCGTTGCCTGGCCGTCCAGGTTCCGGAGCATCTTGTTGGTCACTTTGTTGGGGCCCAGAGTCGACTTGGTCTTGACGGTCTGCAGGACCGCCCTGATTTCTTGTTTGGAGAACTCTCTGTCGAGGTCCACGTTGGGAGAGCCTGAGTAGTTCCGGTGTTCGATGGCTGGGGTCTCTCGAGGTACAGCTCGGCGATTTCATCACCCATTTCACTGATGTTTCCTTTGTACTTGTGTTTGATCTTGGTTATTTCCGCTTTCGCCGCCGTATTGGTGCTCGACGGCATCCAGCATCCTACAAGCTACAAGAGGCCTCAGGGCATGTTTTTTTTGTTTTTCAGACTGCGCCAGCGAGGGACAGGACGACGCGATCCACCCCAGACATTCGTCCCCACACAGATGGTTTACCCTCTCGCATCAGCACTGCAGCTTTTTCTGAGCTGTAGTGATGCTCTCCAGTTGCCTGCAACTATTTTCTGTGTCGCGCGCTCGAGAATTGCACGGGCAGCATTTAATGAGATGCTTATTGCCTAAGCCGAAAAGAGGCCACTTTTGTGCAATACACGGTTAGAGAAACACCGCGACTCCGACCTTCGTGATCGTCTGTGGGTTGAAGTTGCAGAACTCCTGAAATCAAATGGTAAGTGTCTTATACAGCTGTACGGTGTTGATATTTTCGCCCCCAAAAAGTGAAGCACGTCTATATATGCACGCGCATGCTTTTGACTCACGCATGTTTCGTCTATCCATTTTCACTGAGGCCCGACGAAGCGGAGACCCGCTGGTGGAGTCTCCGCCCCACGTTTCCAAAAAAGAAAAAAAGAAAGGACAGATGCCTCACGAAGCGGGAGCGGTTCTCAAGACGGAACTAAAAAAGAGTGGCCGTATTACAGCGTTTTGTGGTTTCTACATGACACCATGGAAGAAGCTGTGTACGTATTTTCTTAAGCACTCAATTACTGGGGCACACCGCGGCAGTAAGCTTCGTAAAATGTGTTCAATGTTGATTAGATGGTTCAGTGTAGGCTGACAGCTACCCTTGCCACCCGCGAAGCGCTGCGCGCGTGACGCCAGTATTGACCATTGTTGCCCCGCACCATGGCGGGAATGGGACAGAGAGGCTGCAAAAGCGGCCGCGTCCGGGTAAAATGATAAGTAAATTCTACTTTTACTTGCTTGTATTTATGCATCTCGTTCTTGCTGCTTTATTTCCTTTCAAGATTCAAAATTCAAGATTCATTTTTTTTATTTCTCCAAGAGAAATAAAAATTTTTCTTGTTACATTGTTTTCTTTGAAGCAAAGTCACAGTCTAAAGACTGGCTAAAGAAAAGGAGAACTGAATGGAGGGGACCCATAGGGGAAGCAGAAAGAAAGCTTCTTTGCAGAGTTCTAACTGATCGTTCACTTTTATAGCAGCACACTTGTATAGCGCCTTGTGAATGGTAGTCCCTCAGTCATATGGTGCTGAGTGGCAGAGAAGTGCGATTCTTTGCGAATGAGATTGCTTAACATGTGGTATTATTTTTGCCAAAGAGCAGTTAGAACTTCTGGAGCTTTGTCGCTTCACAGCGTTTTGGCATGCATATTGTTACGGGGAGATTTACAGAAAATGGGTTTTATTTACACTATGTACAAGGAGACTAGATGTTGGCCAGCAACAACAAACATGACGAACCACAGTTTCACCTCTTCTTCGTCTCGTCGGCTCTATGCTTCAGCGTCTTCTTTGTCCGCCGGACAACTGGCTCATAACAATATTTGTAATAAACCTGTACATACGTAGGAGTTGTTGCTAGTCCCCTTTGGCAATGTTTCTTTTAATGTTTTCTTTTGCTGCATAACTGTAAGCAACGGGAGTGAGAGCGAAGAAGAAATAGCCTTCGTTGAGCCAGCTCTCCTCCCAGAAGAGCAGACTGAAGTGCCTACAGAGATTGTGCAGGCACTTTATGAGAATATTTCAGAGAGGACGCCAGGTCCAAGCATGGCGAGCAGTGCCAGCTCAAGTCGCAAGAGGAGTGCGGGCTGGTGGCCGAAAAAGAGCACTGCAAGAAATTGATAAGCAGCCCGACACAGTGAACAATCGCATTGCAGCGTACAGCGAATTGAGCCTTAGTGCGCCCTTTGGGTTGGCCATAGAGCCATTTGTTGCTGCAACGCCTCAGAACATGAAAGGGCACTTACACGTGGAGCTTGTACATGTTGCCTCACACTACGCCCAAGGCAATTACTCGCCAGCACTTCTATATCAAGGAATTGCAGAAGGTGAATAAATCTTCATCCAAAAGAAGTATCATCTCACTCAAGAACAACAGAAATGTGGAATGTTCCATATTGTCCCACTGTTACGGTCGGCAAATGCTTCACAACAAACTTCCGTGTTTAATAAATCACTATAATAAAAGACAAATCGATATTCGCGAACTAAATTATCGGACTTGTACGCTTTCTTCCCAGCCTAAAATTGACCTCTAGAGCTGTCTTTGAATCGTATTTAATTATATTCTTAAATGACACTATTGCAATGCGAACGTTGTAATGAAGTGTTGCGCTGGTGTAAGATGCTGAGGTTAAGTGCTGTATGCTAATGCATGACGCCCTGTGTAGGCAGTAACTAGTGATGTGTTTAACTTGATGGTTTCGTCAAAGTGTATGACAACATAAACAAAATGCTTGTGCCTCTGCTGCTGTCTTTGCCAGTACGGGGGCGCAGGACTCTCTCAAGCTATCCTTGAAAGGCTTTTACCTTCACCTCCTATCAAATGTATTGGATACCAGTAGATAAAGAATCAATCAATCAAATTCATTCAGACTGTACATACAAGTACTCAGTATTTATTTCTGCATTTATTAACAGGTACATGAACATTGCATAACAAGGAATTGTGACATGCATATGGCAACAATGGGCAACTTGAAATGGCCAGAGAAATATACTAGCACAGCTGAACTTATTTATTGCTCACTAGTGTCCCTTTACCTAAAGTATGAGATGAAGGCCGTAAACAATTTATTGATGAGTAAGAATACAGGTTATTAGTTCTTATGGAGTAAACTATTTAGGCAAACCAAAGTGTTCCATAACATATAAAAATTGTTATACTCGTAATTTATCATAAGAATTGTTAACAAATCTGGGTGTTTGTCACGGCAGCACTTGCAACTTGAATTTTGCTTGTCAACAAGTGTTTTGTTATCAAAACACTTTTTGGCAGCCACATACACATTTGTCTGCGGAGTGAACTAAAACGAGATCGGAGGAATCCTGAAAGTATAATATCTTTTCAAAGAAGGCATGCAGAAACAATGTTTGCTGTAAGATGGTCTCCAATGTCTTGCACATTTAATTAAACAAAAAAGTAGAGTTCTGTGACAAAAATTGCTTTTTCAAGTATCTGTCATACCTTAAAAGGTTTTGTTTGAACTTCCAGTTTTCGGAAGTTCAAACAAACACACCGCATTGATCATGCACCAGCGATTGTGTCTGCAAAGTATCAAATGGCTGCGTGGCGCTAAAATCGTAAAAATTTTAAGCAGAGGGCCGCCCACCGAGTAGGGTGATTAAACGCCTTCTAGTGTATAACAAAAATTTTCATTGGGTCTTCTTAGTGAGGAGCCCTTTAAGAGGTTAAGAGGCCAAGGCACTCGCGTTGCCAGGACACAGCTCCTTCATTCACAAAATATCTGCGAAATACATCCCGCGTTTCTACTCCAGACTTTGTGTAGTTGTGGGCGCCATGATGCTGAAGGTCAAGGAAAGCATTCTCCTCAGTTTCCTGACGCCATTGCCCTTCCAAAAGGTTGCCGAAATTGTCAATATCGTCCACATACCTATCTGGGATGTGGGACACGTCATCTCTAAGAAAATTGTGCAGAGCACATGCAGCGAGTTTCACTGCTCTGGCATTTTCTGGAAGAAGGTTAATTGTTCTGCGGAATATTCTGAACCTTGATGCCAGCACCCCAAATGCATTCTCGACACATCTTCTGCAATTTTAAAGACAAGCATTAATGCAGAACCTATTAGGCATAAAGTTAAGTTACGCATTACCTTGCTCTGCGAAGGCGGTAGTTAAAGAGCCGCAAGTCCTCTTCGAGGTACCTGCCACGATACGGCCGCAGGAAGTCTGGATTCAGCTGGAACGCCTCGTCGCCGCAAAGATGTAGGCGGCCAAGGCATTGGAGAGTGGGAGCAGCTGAGGAGGCGGTAGGTTCAAGGCACCTTCATTGAGAAATTTCCGAATATTTGATGCCTTGAACACACCGCCATCACTCTGCGACATGTAAGCACCCACATCAATGAAGACAAATCGTAGCTGGCGGTCCAATACAGTCATTAAAACGATGGAGTAGGTGCGCTGTCATTACACCGAATTGCATCTCATGCAGGAGTGATGCACTCAATCTTTGTAGTTGTGAGAATAATACTTAACTAACGGTTTCTTACCTTATAATTAAAATACAGAGATCCAGAATGCGGAGGGGCTTCTAATTGGACATTTTTCCCATCAACAGCACCTATGCAATGTGGGAAATCCTACCTGCGCTCAAAGCCCTTGGCAATATCCTGCCACTGCTCAACATTTGCTGTGAACTGAAAATGCGGGAAGTAATCACAGGATTTACAATCTTGCCATGTATAAAATAATACAATGGTTACACATGGCACATAGTTGTTCTGGCTAAAACTGCAATAAATTAGGTTTCATAACTCGCATAACATCTTATGCATGTAGGTAATCAAGGATATCTGATGACTTGCTTAAAAAAGCTTACATATTTAAGAAATATCTAGAATGACTGACCGTCATACACTTGGGTTAGGTAGAACTGCCCACAGTAGTGCACAAACATCCTGCACAATGTTGCTTGCAGTGGATATGCCTACCTTAAAGGTCATGGCAACATCTTGACTGTGCATCCCCGATGCTAGGTATCTAAAGAAAAGATGCAAAAAGTATTGCTCGGCAAACTTCTGGAACTAAGTTCCCAAAACATTGTCGAACATTTGCTTCCTGCAGCGAATTATAAATAAATATATTTTACTGCTAATTAGCACCAAAGTTGACATGTCACCAGTAGTTCCTTGGCAATGGCAGAGGTTCTTGGTTTATTTTTGCCCGAGCTGCGAAAATCCCCAGGTGTAAAAATGAGGTCCTTGACTCATGGACATCCGGAAAGATACAGATCCTTTTAGTATTTGCATATCTGAAGCACAGGTCAAGGAGTGCTTTGACTGCAATACGATGGACGCACGTTTCATAGCTGTTAACTTACCTTAATGTGATGGCAAGGCGGCATAATGAGGGCAAGGGCTGCCGTAAAGCCCACTGTTTTAAAAGCCTTGTTTCCAACAAGGAATGGAGCTTTTCAAATGCTTCTGGTGTCATCCGGTAATATTTCCGGAATAAATCAGGATCATGGGTCACCAGGAAGAGAATTTGCGCAGAAAATAATATTTCAACATTACTACACCTGCGCACTTGTAGGAAAAATACTCAATGCGAATGCGACTCACCGTTGTGTAGAACTCGGACTCGGACTCTGTCTTTCTGTTCTGCCAGCTCGGCCTCACCCACCATCGACGGGAGCTTGGTTGCAGCAGGAGCGCCTTCTTTTTCAGTAAGTAAAGTTTCTTTTTATGAAGAAGCAGGAGGGCTTTTTATCGACGATCACCATTTGGACACGATCTTGCAGGCGCAAAGGGCACGTAGCAGATAACCGCTGAGATGACAAGCACGCGCGAAATGCGCACTCGCCAGTGTTGCCCGTACCTTCGTGCCTTAGTCAGAATGCAACTAAAAGCACATTATGGGGTTTTACGTGCCGAAACCACGATCTGATTATGAGGCACGCCGTAGTGGGGGACTCCTGCAATTTGGACCACCTGGGGTTCCTTAATGTGCACCTAAATCTAAGTACACAGGTGTTTTCGCATTTCGCCCCCTTCGAAATGCGGCCGCCGTGGCCAGGATTCGATCCCGCGACATCTTGCTCAGCAGCCCAACACAATAGCCACTGAGCAACCACGGCGGGCTGCAACTAAAAGCAGCTGGATCGCTTTGTTTATTTTTTTTCTTTCATTAACGACGTTAATAAAACTTTCAGGAGCTTAAACATATAGTTAGAAACATTGCAGAGTCGTGAATTTAGCAGAAAAAAAGCTGGTAAAACATGCACCGAACAATATACGAGTTTGCAAACCCTGTGCTACGACTATGCGAGTAACGCAGCTGCCGTGGGTCTATTTGAAACGGGATTGCGAATTTCGCATTTGCGGAAACCGTAGCATCGAAAAACGCGCCATGTGGACCGTTCCGGCTGCGAGCGCCGGCGTCACCGTTGTCCCTACAGGCGTGGTACACAATTACGCAGAAATAAATGTTCAGGCTGTAAATACGTATGTGCATCTGCGTTTGACTATTCGGCATAGAATTCGATTTTCGATACTCACTTTTCGTGTAAATTCGTGTTTGAAAAAAATATTCATATACAGCCACCTGTACGGAAAAGCTGCAAAACTGTTAAATTTTTACAAATTTGTCGTATTTCATGCATGTACCGTTCATTCATAAGCAGTCATCCTATATCGCTGGTGTCCTGGTGACACCACTGCGTCGACATCTGTGTGTGCTGTCACCAGATTTGGTGTTTGAATTTCTACATAACTTTTGAATACTGTAGTATTTAACGTAAAAGAAGGAGCAGTATATTTTAATGAAGTGAAAGGAGGAGAGGGCCTGGATAGCGTGTCTCCAGCCTGCTACTCCTTCACTGGCGTAACAGGAAGTGGGAGATACAGGGTGTGAGGTAGGTGGCAGGTGATTATGATATGGTGCAGTGAGCTTCTATTTACCCACGTTGTCCAATACGCGGATGTGCGCTTTAGACGCAGTACACGCAGGAGTAATCTTGTCCACTCAAGACATCATCGCGCAAACACATTTTGCACTGCTTTCACTTCTCAAAAGGTGTGTATTCACAGGTCCTAGAGACGACGGTGTAAGCCCGTCTCAGACAGAAAGTTCAAAAGGGCTTTTGTCGCGCGTTCGGCATGGTCAACTCCTCTCCATGCGCCTAAAATATTTTCTCCCTAAAAGGGGCGGCCGTCCAAACAGTCAACACTTCGCTTAAGTTCATGAGGTCACATTTTGCATACGAAAAACGTTCATATATCATACACCAATGTACGCAACGCATTTTGTTGTATAGCATTCAAATCCCCACATCGCAAAAGCTCTTCTTAGATGTACATAGTGAAAGGCATTTTATCGAGGACAAACGTTGTCTAGGTTATCATCATTTTCAACAAGCTTCATAGTTTTGGCATGTTCATAATAATAGAAGTATGAATTATCAGTAAAGTATTTTTCGATACCTCTATTGCCAGTGCAATAAAATCACAAGTTATATGTTATCTTTTTTTGTATCTAAAGATGCCACTAGTATAGGCGTAAATATTTCGAAGCATATATTTTGCTGTTATTGGGACCGTTAGTTGAGGGGGACAATGAAGAACGACAACGACCAGCGCTAACTTTCAACAGATTTTTACTTCTGTAAGCGACTTGTTTATATCGACAATATGCAACCAGGCAGATACAGAGGTTACCAATCACCGCGAGTGCATCCCTGCAGTGTCGAGATAGCCCATTTCCTTTCCACTCAGAGCTACAGACGGGGCGCTGACGCAGCTCGCACCTCCTTTTGCCATCAAATTCGCTTCCCCGATTCCACGATTTATGTGATTGCCTTGCGTCATGAGTGCCTTGACAATGTGGTGATTACGCTAGATCTACCACTTCATAACCCAATCCAGTTTTTAGATATCACACTATTTCTTTCGCATTAATCATTACGGTGACAAAATCAGCCTGGGTTGAAAAAGAGGCTCATACAGCATGCTTCATCATACCCGAAGCTGGTGAAGCAAGCAATCACATATCTTTGACGTATAAATGCGCTCCGTAAATCGTGCCCGCATGTAATACCCGGGAGCTGTGCGAGGCAAAAAAAAGCATCCTTTGGACGCAGGGTACTCTGACCATCTTCTTGGATGTGAGTGGCGAAAAGTGTCCTGAGAAGATTAGAAACATTTAATTTCGAATCAGAACGATTCGCGTCCATCGATTTAGTGGGTTTGGGGACAAGCCGAGGTTACGGCCAAGAGTTCTTGTCTCCCGGCGGCTTCCTTGGCCCGCTGGACTGCCCCCACAGCTGGTCCTCCAGGTTCTAGCTGAGCAGCGCGGCTTGCCATCGCGCCCGTATTGACACAAATAGAAAGAAGGTGTTTGCGAAATATGTTCATGGTGTGGCCCATGAGCGAAATAAATTGTGCCCTAAGGTACAAGTCGACGTGGTATTTGGTGCTCCTAAAAAGAGCTTTTAAGTATTTGTAAAGCTACAGATCCCCCTGAAAAATAAAATATAAATTGTGGGATTTTACGTGCCGAACCACAATCTCATTATGAGGCACACCGTACTGGAGGACTCCGGAATAATTTAGACCACCTGGGCCCACTTGCACAAACACGAGTCTCTAAGTCTAGACTTAAATCCGAATGCCGACTTATCCTAACCTGAGCTAAGACTGGACTTCCCGGCCACAGTAGTGCGCTTGCACAAACCGACAAGAATTACAGTCCATACTTAATGAAGACGGTAGGTACATTTAGCACCTAGGCGGTGCGTTTTTCCGCCCACAGGGAATGAGATGGGGAACAGGGCCGAACTCGGTCACGATATCCATATCGCTTCGCACTGACCAATCGATGGCCGTCGCCTGAATGCAAACATGTGACACGACACTGAAATTTTCAAACGCTTTCCCGCGCAAAGAACGACAGTCATGCACAGCCAGCCTGCAACTAAGCGTATCAGAAGTCTGCACTAGATGGAAGACGAGAAATTGGACTTGTCACATCTCATAGGCAAGCGAGGAGCCGCATTATTCATTAAATTTAATTCCGCTGCGACAAGAAAAAAGCGTGAACATGCATGGGCAGGCCTAACCGAAATTCTCAGTTCAATTAAATTAAAATTAAATTATGGGGTTTCACGTGCCAAAACCAGGATATGATTATGAGGCACGCCGTAGTGGGGGACTCCGGAAATTTGGCCCACCTGGGGTTCTTTACCGTGCGCCTAAATCTAAGTACACGGGTGTTTTCGCATTTCGCCCCCATCGAAATGCGGCCGCCGTGGCCGGTATTCGATCCCGCGACCTCGTGCTCAGCAGCCCAACACCATAGCCACAGAGCAACCACGGCGGGTAAATTCTCTGTTCAAGACACAGCATCCGACGAGATGTAAAATAATGCAAAAAAATCCGGCAGATCCCACGCCCTGTGGGAATCGATGCTATGCGAAGCAGTGTGTGGGCAGCCTACCAAGTTAACGACACGACCATGAAAGCACCAAGACGTAGGCGGCTGTTTCATGACCTACATGACACGCATGTCATGACATTCCTGTCATGACCTATCATTTATGTCCGAACAGATTTCAGTGGTTTTTGCAGTATTAATCCTTTTTCGCTGAGTCATTGTCATTTTTGCTGAGTCATGCTCATGATTATGACTCCTACAATCATCCTTTAGTGTTTCCTTTACTTGGTACCCATGTCCGAACACTGTTCAGTGGTATTTCAGTGTTAATCTTTTCTTTGCTGAGCCATTGGCAAGTTCGCTGAGTCATGCTCATGACTGACTTCTACCATCATCCTTTTGTGTTGCCTTCACTTATTGCCCACATCCGAACCCATTCAATTGATTTTTGAGGGTCAATTTTTTTTAGTTTAGTCATTGGAATTTTTTGCTGAGCCATGGTCATTATTGAGTCAATATTGTATTGTACTATCATTATCGTAACTATCATAACCATACTTTCACCCATTACCATCATTATTTCTCGGTTATTTGTCGCTTTGCGGTTTTTTCACCCATGGGAGCACCAAGACCTTAGACAGCTGTTTCATGACCTACATGAAACGCATATCATGACATTCATGTCATGACCTATTATTTATGTCCGTCATACATACAGCAAGCATACCACACAGACAAAACATGGCGCATTGTGTATACTAATGACAGGCAATAATTGATTGACTCACCGAACGGTGCGTCTGGACCTCGATTCGTGCACGTTGATGGTAGCGCTGGACGTGGTCAAAAAACCACCAGTGCGAGCACCAATTGTTGCTCAACGTTCAAAGCTGACTCTGGCGCGCCAAATGTTCAATTTCGTCACGCTGGACCTCGGCGAGGTACGCGATGCCCGCGCGAGCGGAATCGCCTCTGAAGCTCGTCTTCGTCGAATACTTCGTAGATGTTCGTGCGATCCGCGTAGACACGTTCGCGGCGCATTAGGAGCTCGGCAATCAGTTCGAGTCGAACCATCCTCACGGCTGCCATGTTGACGCAGCGCGATAAAGATTGGAACGAAGTCTGCGTACGGACAGACCATGGTCCAAGCTTACTTCCCAAGCTTGTCCAAATCTAGCGGGCTGGCTTACGATTTCGTGCAAGCGGCTTATCGCCTAGGGAAGCTTAGGATTCCATAAAGACTGAAATCGCTCTGAAGACTTGACTTAGACTGAACTTTAGAGTTTTGTGCAAGCGGGACCTGGGTTCTTTAACGTGTACCTAAATCTAAGTACACGGGTGTTTTCGCATTTCCCCCCATCGAAATGTGGCCAGCGTGGCCGGGATTTGATTGCAAAATAACCGAGGTTGTGTACATTAGTCTCCTTTCGTGCTGTGCGCACAAAGTGTCGCTTATTGCTTTCCGTTATCGTGCGGCAAAGTATACACCCGGCGGATCCGGGAGAGGCCTAAACAACAGATTAAGGAAGCACAGACAGAAATTTAACCAATGTCGGTGTGGGCATGTATAAGCACACTTTGACGATTGTAGTCGTGAACCATTGTTTAAGGATTGTTCCCTGCTGCACATAAATGCGGATGAATACACGCGGCAAACCGCGGAAGCGAATTTGATAGCAAAAATTGGTGGACGCTTAAGCTTCGCCTTTAGGAGTGGAACGCGATAGCGTTATCTGGCCCCGTTCGCATAGCATGTTTTTTTCAGTGGAAGCGCTTCACTGCAATACATAACGTGGGAAAGCCAGCTTACAAAGACCAAGCTTACACCGATCCCCTTAAGGTCGGCTTCACTTATAACATAAATGCATTGCCGCAAAGAAGTTTTCGCGGGTATAAGTGGTTTTATATAAAATGTGAAGGCTCTAGCATCTTTTTTTATTATTTAAATATTTGTTTGCTTTTGCTCCGACGAGCGCGCGTGTCCAAAACGCTGGGCAGGCCCAGTCCCAGGAGGAGTAAATAAACTTTATTGAAGACAAGGGCAGGGGGAAGGGGGAGCCGAGGTCAGGCAGAGGGAGCTAGAGTGGCACCAGCTGGCCGCGACCTTCGCCACACATTCCGCCAGCCCGGCTTGGGTTTGAGGGTTAGTAGATTTTAGTACGGAGTCCCACGCCTCCTGTTAGGGAGCTTGCCCTAGCAGATTTCTTAGGAGAGGGTTATTCCTGCAACTCCATAGAATATGATGCTGATCAGCTGGATCTGTGTCGCAATATTTACATTTTGAAATATAGTCGCCTTTGGATAGTTAAGATAGAATTGGGGGGGGGGGGGGGCAAGTCCAATGTTGTTGTGAACCATTGTTTAAGGATTGTTCGCCAATCTTTTTGTTCGCCAATCCGATTGTTCCCTGTTGCACATAAATGCGCATGAATACATCCGCATCCTCTGCAGGTGACTGCCGTAGGGAGCCTACATACAAGCGCTGTTTTAAACAGCGCTTGCATGTAAGCTCCCTAGACTGCCGAGGATGCGAGCGCCATCTGGATATCATTTTCGCAAGTAAACTACCCGAGTGTGCCGCTGTAGGTTCAGTTTCCTCGTAACAGAACTATGTTTTCTCGGACATTTAAATTGCAATCCGACGCCGAATGGTAAACAATTCGACGCTAAATTCGACGCCGAATGTTAAAGTCGTATACTTTACCATTTTCCTGACGGGTTTCACTACGAGAAATTTAATTTTTGTTCACCAAAACCGTGCACCCCGTGGTGGGCCTGCGCGGTTGGGGTGGTTGGGGCTAATTTTCTCCGCCACGGACGCCGACATCCGCGCCGACGCCGGCGCTGATGCTGGATTTTCTGCGGCACGGGGTCTTTAACGCTCTCGCGTTAGAAGCAGGTGGGAGCTGCGTCAGTGCCTGTCTTTAGCTTCGAGGGGGAGGGAAATGACCTATCCAGACATTGCACTGATGCAGGTGTGGTTGGCGCTGAGCCGTGCTCTCTCAAGGGCTGCAGAAGATAGCGCCAACCTTTCCCTTTCCCTCAAGAACCACTTATCATCATCATCATCATGCAGGTGTGGTGATTGGTAACCTCTGTATCCGCGTTGTTATATTTGGGCTATATAATTGTGTCACTTGGGAAATAAAAAATGTCACAGTTTCGCCCTAAGGGCGAAGCAATGAATGCGATAGCAACACAGCAATGTCATACGAAGTAAGGTGAGCGGCTTTGGTAGCAACAACACGCAGAACTGTTGTCGACGCCATCGGCGTTTTGCACGCGTTAGCTCAAAATGCGTGCGGCGTTGGTGACTGTTGCTGGAGCCTCTGATATAAATAGGCACTTGGTGCCGCAGCTAAACGTCGGCTCCCTTCCCTCCCCCTCCCCCACGGACTCTCGCGCGTCTGAAGAAGGCGCGTTTGCTCTACATATATGGTGATTGTAAAGGAGAAAAGAGATGCCTACTTCTGCAGCCCTTAAGCGAGCACGGCGCAGAACGCGCGTTTGTTCTCCGCCATGCGTTCACTCCCCGTGAAAGACGCGCCCCTCGCGCCCTTTCACTCACACATACAGCGTTCGGCGCGCGGTGACGATTTCATCTCCAAATGACGTCATACGGAACCTCACGGCGACGGCGACGGCGACGCCGACGGCAGAAATCTGCTTTTGAGTGTCCATATAATTGCTATCGCAATAAAATCAGTCTAAAGTTAGTGCTCGTCCTTGTCATTCTTCCTTGTCCGCGTCACCTAAACGCTATGGTCCCAATAAAAATGTCACAGTTTCGCCCTAAGGGCGAAGCAATGAATGCGATAGCAACACAGCAATGTCATACGAAGTAAGGTGAGCGGCTTTGGTAGCAACAACACGCAGAACTGTTGTCGACGCCATCGGCGTTTTGCCCGCGTTCGCTCAAAATGCGTGCGGCGTTGGTGACTGTTGCCGGAGCCTCTGATATAAATAGGCACTGCGTGCCGCAGCTAAACGTCGCCTCCCTTCCCTCCCCCTCCCCCACGGCCTCTCGCTCGTTGGAAGAAGGCGCGTTTGCTCTACATACATGGTGATTGTGAAGGAGAACAGAGACGCCTACTTCTGCAGCCCTTAAGCGAGCACGGCGCAGAACGCGCGTTTGTTCTCCGCCGTGCGTTCACTCCCCGTGAAAGACGCGCCCCTCGCGCCCTTTCACTCGCACATACAGCGTTCGGCGCGCGGCGACGATTTCTTCTCCAAATGACGTCATACGGAACCTCACGGCGACGGCGACGGCCACGCCGACGGCAGAAATCTGCTTTTGAGTGTCCATATAATTGCTATCGCAATAATATATAGAAACAACCAGGGGAGAAGTCTGCAATCTTAGATTTTGCGGTTCCTTGACTAACAGCATGCACTATTTCACTGCACGCATAAAAGTACTTAGGCAAACATAACTTTTATTGAAACTATAAAGGGAGCTTTAATGAGCTAACTTTCCGTGCTGAGGAGAGTGTCTTCTTCCAAAGAAAGAAGCTACGTGTCTTGCCGAAAATATAGGCCGGTGGAGAATCCTTGGTCTCGAGATAATTTTTTTCAGACCTTTTGAGGCGTATTACATTATACTCGCGGACAGCTTTCTGTGGCAATGAAGGGGAAGCTGCGGACGCATGGATGCTGCACATGTGTTACCGTGCCAAGTAGTCCGGCAGCGTTTGACCGTGCTACAGCGTACTAAATCTAGTACGCTGTAACCGTGCTTTTGGTTGCTCGGAACAGACGCTGAATCGACGCAGCATCCTCGTGCGACGGTTGTGCGTTTTCTCAGACGCGGAAGGGAAAACCCCGCAAGATAAGCAAACTTTTACACTCAGTGGTGTGTTCGGTCTTATTTAACTGTTGCTAATGAGGTGTTCATGTTTTCGCTTCTCCAGCCTAACCTAACGTGTACTTAAACCCGGGACTCATTTCAGAAGCGCTCTCACTTGTGGGCGCTTGGCCTCCGTAGCTTTCCCTTCATTGACACAGAAAGTTGTCCGCGAGTATAGTGACGTTCAGTATGCCGGAGAATTGCTTCAAGGGTGGGCGAATATTCAAAACTTCGGATACGCATCTAATATTACACACTAACTATTCGGGTTCGTATTCGAAAAGGAACTATTCGGCATTTTTAAATATTTGAAACTCACCAAATATTTTTCAACTACCGAGTGTGAAAGGGCCGCTACTGTTGCGCATCTGCCGAACAATGTATCGGAAATTATCAGTGGGGAAACAACGGCAAACGTTTTTGAAGGAATGCGGAAACTAAATGTGTATTACAAGCTTTTCTTTCGTCTTTTCTGATTTCGCGTCGGAAGCCTACGTGACCACCTGCGAGTATCGGTTGAAGTCAGTCATTTAATGTTTTCGGCAGTGTAGTCTAGTATATTTATCTTATTGCTGCGACCAGATCTGTTTTTCTTGCAATTAACTCTTTTACTTGTGCTTATGGGTACCCAAGTTCTTGAGAATCTGTTTTCTGTTTCTCTTACTATTTTTTCTGGGGCCGAATTTACAACGATTTTCGTTTCCAAATGTTCTTAGCCATTTGCCAGTAGCCTTTGCTATTATTATGTCTAGCATCAGAATTTTGTAGAATTTTCTATCGCGAACGATTCTAGCGCAAGAGTGGTTTGTGAATACGGACCCTAATTTTTTTATAACAATCAATTTTACGTACTTGTAACAGAATTCCAACAGAAGTAATTCATTCTTAGACAGCTACTTTTTTGCAACCAGGCTCTAAAGATATTCAGAGGATAGTCGCGCGTTTTAATGAAAACTACACATCTTGTCTATAAGACTTACCCTTTGTCCTTGATAGTAAACGGTGTCTTTTTTACTAGTCAGTACAAGTCAGTACTCTCTAGGATGAGTATTTTGATATTTTCCCGAGCCACTGGTGTTTATTGAAGCAAGTTTGTAAGAAACACACATAAAATCACTACAAGGAAATGATGCAGAAGCAAGAAAAGTAAACATTATATATGAAATCATCTGGTGGCTAAACAGCGTGTCATCTAATATAAATAAATAAAGCAGAAATAAATAATCTTGCAGTAAATTCATGCATGCGTCTGTAGATGACTCTTCGATATTCGGTACTTGTTATTCGTGTCATCTAATATAACTTAATAAAGCAGAAATAAATAATCTTGCAGTAAATCCATGCATGCGTCTGTAGATGACTCTTCGATATTCAGTACTTTTATTCGTATGTAATTCGTATTCAGAAGTTACATATTCGCTGCCTCTAATAATTTTATATTCTTATTTTTAAGGAATCTTGCCAAGGTACATGAGCCCCTTCAATACAAGTTTTAGCTAACGAAGGGCGCTTGTATCAAGTTGTTCTGCTAGTATTTAGGCAGTACGCAATTTTTTTTGTTATCCGTTCACTTCCCCGAGCCACTGGTGTTTATTGAAGCAAGTTTGTAAGAAACACACATAAAATCACTACAAGGAAATGATGCAGAAGCAAGAAAAGTAAACATTATATATGAAATCATCTGGTGGCTAAACAGCGTGTCATCTAATATAGGGTGTCTCAGTGTCAACTTTCTTGGCAGAAGCTGGAAGACATCGAGCTTTCGAGAGCGCACGTCAACATTGAGAAAGTATCTGGCTCCCTAAAAATAACAGCCGCCGAGGGCAGTCTCTGTCCAACTCCCACGCTTTCTTTCAGAAAACTTTTCTAAAGTCGAGGTTTCTCTTGATTTTGAAGACTCAACAACAAAAGGCTGTCATGGCAGTTTGAGAGCAGGCGAAGGGATCAGACCCCAAGGGGATTGGGGCTGTCACCCGATCTGATATTTCCCGGGGGCAGTTTTTTAGAACTACTTTCTTGTCTTGAGCAGAAGCTAGCTTTCTCCAGAGAGGACTGAGTGACGCAAACGATGCAACATCAATTCAGAAACATAAAGCCTTCTGCCAAAAGCGTACCATCCTTCCTCAATCTTCTTGACAATAACACACAAAACTGATAGGTGGTGATCACGTGGCCCACTCCTCCCTGTCATCGGGTCTTTCAGCAGTGTCCCCCCTTCCGGAATGCACATCGTCCTTGAAAAAAAGGCAACAGACTAGAACGCTTTCTGCTCTGTAACAGCATATTTTGTACAATTATGACAAAGAATTCTAAATCGCTGTCGTACCCTGCTTACTGTAGCAATAATTCGATCAGAACTTCTATAACGTAATAACAACATATATATGTGGAATCGTCCAAACCATCCCATCAAGCTCAGCGTTAAAGTAAGCAAAGTGTTTAATTTCTGTTCATGCTTCCAATCAGACAATCCCTCTATTGCATACAGCTACATCTAGGAAAAGTATCCTACAGGGCACACAATGTGGTTAACCTCTCTAAAAAAATTAAATTATGGGGTTGTACGTGCCAAAACCAGTTCTGATTATGAGGCACGCCGTAGCGGGGAACTCCGGAAATTTGGACCACCTGGGGTTCTTTAACGTGCACCTAAATCTAAGTACACGGGTGTTTTCGCATTTCGCCCCCACCGAAATGCGGCCGCCGTGGCCGGGATTCGATCCCGCGACCTCGTGCTCAGCAGCCCAACACCATAGCCACTGAGCAACCACGGCGGGTGTTAACCTTTCTACATTCCACCTCCTTTAGTTAACTCTCTAGGATGAGTATTTTGATATTTTCCCTTTAATTCGGAGCATTCTAAGCCACAGGGAGTAATTAAAATAACATAAGAAACTGCGTCGATTAAGCACAGTTCTATGAATTTATGTAGAGGGGAGCTTTATTCAAGCGTAGAATTAAATGTTATACATCTAACGGCGATGTGCGAAACTGTCACTTTCACACTATCCAACATGTAATCACATACAATGTTTACGCTTATCAATCATAAATGCCACAAGCTATTATGAAATTTTATGTCTACGCAGTACACAGCTCACAAGATTGGTCGAAATACTAACGCCAAATCAGGCCGATACGCATTCTGAGACGTCTACGCAATGATGTCACAGTAATGAAGCGTATGTATAAGAAATGTGATGGAAACCTGGCGATTGCAAGTGTATGCAACCAAGATTTACACCATAAATCCAGCTACATTTGAGGATTCTGTACCCCTTGTGCCACGTGGGCTCATAACCATTCTCGAGGATAGACCAGGAACAGGTAGGCACATATTGGTCAGGTGCCTGGTCCTCAGCTCACGTACAAGGTGAGGCCTGAGTTTAAAAGGTATCCGCCACCTTGGTGATGAGAGGCACTGGCTAACACTCCGAGGGATAATCACACAAATACCGAAGACGGTTGGCGGAAGGTCTGCGCCCACGGTGGAGTTTTTGAGGAAGCACTGCACGCGTAACGCAGATGACGTAAGTTGGATCCCAGCCTGCCGCAAGTTTTCTTTCCGTTCACTTTTATTGCGATAGCAATTATATGGACACTCCAAGCGGATTTCTGCCGTCACCGTCGCCGTGAGGTTCAGTATGAAGTCCAACGGCGATGAAATTGTCGCCGCACGCCGTATGCTATATGTGTGAATGAAAGCACGCGAGGCACGCACGCTTTCACGGGGAGCAAACGCACGGCGGAAAGCAAACGCGACTTCTTCCGTAGCGCCAAAGGCCGCGGGGGGACGGGAGGGAGGCAGGGGAGGTGACGTTTAGTTGCGGAACAAAAGCTGGGAAAGACTTCCGATGCTGCTCGACGAGTTTCATCGGAAAGGCGAAGCATCAATTGCGATAGCAAATTAATAGAGAGCTATAGGGAGTAAGGATAGTGTTTTTATCAGCTGTATAAACTTGGACATGCAGCAGCACCAGCAACGCGCGGAACTGTTGTCGACGCCGTCAGTGTTTTCCCCGCGTTCGCACCGTACGCGCGCGTCGTTGGTGACTGTTGCCGGTGCCTCTGGGCTTGGTGGTGGTGAAAACTTTTATTGAACAAAGAGAGAGGGTGAAGCCCGTGAGCTCCATGAAACTAGGTGCCGTCCTTAGTCATTGGTCGAAGCCGCCACTCGAGCCCGTTGGACCAGAGCTCGTTGTTTCTGTAGTCCGGAGCTGTTGAGCACGTTCGCCTCCCAGTCCTCGTCGAGTTGGGTGGGGAATAGGGGATAGTTTGGGATTCTGTTGGCAGGCCCGGACCATGTGATACAGATCTGCCAAATTACCACAGTACTGGCATTGCCCATTGATTTTGGGATCGAAATGCATTACTATAGCTGGGCAGAGCAACGTATTAGTGTGGAGGCGCCGTAGGACGCGTTCTTCAGTTTTGGATAGGCCTTTTGCCGGAGGGGGATACACCCGGCGCTGTTCGCAGAAGTAATGTCGAATTGCACTGAACCGTAGTAGGGGAGTAGGACATTCAGGCTGTTTAGGGCAACAGGGAGGTTCCCGCGGAATAAGTGCGCGGGCTGCTGCGTCTGCAGCTTCATTACCTCGAAGGCCCTGATGGCCTGGAGTCCAGATTATTCGTTTTGGTGCGGGATCCCGATCCCTGATGCAGAGTCTCAGAATTTTGTTGGCTAGTGGAGAGATTTCCCCTGCCAAGTAGTTTTCACAAGCCCTTCGAGAGTCTGTGAGTATGCATTTAGATTGAGGGTGTGCAGCCGCCAAAGCGACAGCGACTTCCTCTGCTTGGTTTATATTCGCGGCTCTAAATGAGAGTCCGTCCACCTGAGTTCCCTGACGTACAACCGCCACCGTGTAATATCCCCTGGGCGAAAGTCCGGCTACATCCACATAGTAAACCCCAGAACGGGAGCCAAGCTGTGTTTCTTGCGCTTTGGCACGCGCCTGTCTTCGTCCTTCATGTGTTTGTTTCGTCATATTACGAGGGAGTGTAATATCACCCAGAGTTTGGAGCGCCACAGCTCTGGGATGCGCTCCGTGTGTTCAGGTTCGCAGTTGTGTTGAATGCACAGGCGGTCTAGCAGGTGACGCCCCGGGGCGGTCTGCATAAGCCGTGTGTATTGATTTGTGAGGTGCGCCTCCCTGAGCTCCTGAATAGAGTTAAGGACCCCCAAGGCAGATAGTTTCTGGTTGGAAGTGCTGATGAGCAGGTCTAAGGCGCGTTTGGTTACTTTCCTGAGGATTACATCAGCCCTGTTCTCGTCATGTTTAGTCATTCTTAAATGCGGAGTTGAGTAAATAATCCTGCTGGTTACAAATGCGTGGGCGAGCCGAAGCGCGTCCCTACCTCGTAGCCCCCCGCGTTTGTTTGAGACTCGGCGGATCATACGTCCTACCTGTTCCCCTACTTTGCTTAACTTGTCCAACGTAGTTCCGTTTTTTGTTCTGTTATGTATGAGAAGGCCTAACATTCGGATCTCAGAGACCACCCGAACGGAACCCCCTGATAGAGTCAAGTCCAGGGTCGTTCTGTCTTTTAAGTTTGCTCGGATATGTAGGAGTTCGGATTTAGCTGTAGCGCACTGCAATCCGCATTGAGTCGCGTAGGCGTCCACGATGGAGGCGGCCTGCTGGAGACGGTCTTCCATTTCGCATATACTGCCCTGATTTGCCCAAATTGTGATATCATCGGCGTATAGTGCGTGATGTACCCCCTCTACCTGTGCCAAAACCTGCGGGAGCTTCATCATAGCTATATTAAATAGTAACGGGGAGATGACCGCCCTTGCGGGGTCCCTCGCGTACCCATTTTAAAGGGTCCATGTTCCTCATCATCTATGCGGAGAATCGCCAGCCTATCTGAGAGGAAGTCTCTGATATATGCAAAGGTTTTCCTACCGCAATGAGTGTGGCTTAAGTTGGTCAGAATGATCTGATGTTTAACATTATCGAACGCACCTTTAAGGTCGAGAGCAAGAATTGCCCTGTCATTGTGTGTCGAATAGGTGGGTTGGATGATGTCTCGATTTAGTTGAAGGAGGACGTCTTGTGCAGACATATGTGGCCTAAAACCAAACATGGTATCCGCGAAGTATCCCTTACTTTCGAGGTACAGAGAGAGGCGGTCTCTAACCATGGACTTCATGAGTTTGCCTACGCACGAAGTAAGCGATATGGGCCTGAGGTTGTCTGTACTAATTTGCTTGCCGGGTTTGGGAATGAAGGTGACTAATGCTGTTTTCCAATCGATTGGAAGCGGTTGGCTGTCCCAGATCGCGTTAATGTATTCCAATAGATGCCAATAGGTATCATCCAACAGATTTACTAGAAGTATTACAGTGATATGATCTCGGCCCGGGGCGGTGCCCCTGCGCATTTTGCCCAGCGCCGCTTTCAGATCATGCATGGCAAATGGAGCATCGAGTTGATGGTTTTCCCTGCCCGCGTAATTGTATGCAGTCTTGTCCGGGTCCAGCTTGCGGCATAGGTATTTATCGCAAAAGAGCATCGGCTGGCTGGGAATTGGTTCCATGAAAGCCTTGCAAGGTCCGGCGGAGCTGCTTTTTGTGTTTCTCCTCTGGTTTGCGTGGGGTCAATGAGACTGCGGAAAAGGCGCCATGCGCCCTTCGAGTTCATCTGCCTAGCTACCGCATTGCATCGTTCTGTCCAGTTTGAGTCGTTCAGTTGCGCCGCGTATTCCGCCGTTTGCATGCTCAGCTCAGCTATTCGAAGTTTGAGCTTGCGGTTGAGTTTGTTTTTCCGCCAGCGTTTGGTTAAACTCCTGCGGGCCTCCCAAAGATGGAGGAGGTGATTGTCTACTGCAGGAATGTCTTGCGTGGTCTGTAGGATTGTGACACACTTGGACTTTGTGGCAGTGAGTTGTTTCGCCCATTCTGTGTACCCACCCGCTCCGAAAACAAAGGGGATTGCATGAGAGCGAAAAGCTGTCCAATTTGTAAGCTTGGCTTGGCTTCACGTTGTGCGGGCTACTTTAGCGGAAATAGTGATTTTGAGGAGACAGTGATCGCCACCGATTGTATCGTCTAAGTTTTCCCATGTTGCATGAGATATATTTTTAACCAAAGTTAGATCCGGGCATGTATCCCGGTTTACAGAATTTCCAACTCTAGTGGGTTGCATCGGGTCTGTAAGGAGCGATAGACGGAGCGTGGAAATGAGTTCTGCCAATTTGCGACCTTTGGGGATTTCGCGAGTGTAGCCCCAATGGTAGCTGGGGGCATTAAAGTCACCCACGATCACTAGTGGATGCTTATCCGCTTCCCTAACTGCTTTCTAAAATATTTCGTTGAAGACGCTTCGCTTGCATTTGGGGGAACTGTAAACATTAAGGACGTATACGCTAGGGTCTCGTCTTTTATTAGGTAGGATGTTGACCATCGTGTATTCATGCCCCTCCGAGAGATCGAGGTCTATCTGATGAGCGGTACACTCCTTATGTACGAGAATACAGGTGGACGTACCCCCATGAAATGAATTGTATCCGGGCAGTTTCGCCTGCAGTCCGGTTTCTTGTAGGGCTATGACCGCCGGCATTCAATTTAGGGTCTGCAGGTAGAGATGGAGAGTGGCCCTCTTTTTCCCATCTCTAAAGCCCCTGCAATTCCATTGGATAATCTCTAATTTCGCGTGTTTGGAACTTTTATGGTTAACTTTAGAAATGCCTGCCATCATGAATATATTGTTGAGGGGGTGGCATCATCACCACTGGGGCCTGCGTGGGAGCCTGAGTAGGCATGGAAGTCTCGATTTGATGTGCAATGGGTTGCTCCATAGTGCCCTCGGATTCAGAGTTTGCCGGGTTACGATGAACAATTTTGCGTCGACGTTGTTCTGGCATCTTAGTGCTAGCTTTTATTTCCTCCAATTGGAGAGTGAGCCAATTTTGGATGGTCTGAAGTATGCTGGCCGTAAATATCGGCACGAGACTCTGCTTCAGGTCCTGGATCGCCGCCTGGACTGCAAAGTTTAGCTGTTGTGGAATAATGTGTTCCACCATGAGTTTGTTTTGTTCCATTATCATTTTGTTCTCTTCCTCAAATTTTGTTGCCAGCCTACTAAGACGTGTCTCTATGCCCTCCGAGTTTGTTACGACGGTTTCGGTTTTCGAGACGCTTGTATAACCTGATAGGTCCGACCCAGACTCCTGTTCCTCGTCCGAGCTGGCCGAGGCCGGCATAGACTCCGGCTCCGTTCGTGATGGAGCCTGCATCGCTTTCAGCACCCGGTTTTCGCGTTCTCGAGTGGCAATTCGTTTTTGCATAATTTCTAGCTGTTTGCTGATTTAGATTTCGGAAGGGGAGGGGGAGGTGGTAGCGGGAGGCTGAGAGGCGACCCCTTCCGAACTGCTCACCTTTTGCTGCGGGCTTACCAGCGGGGGGAAATCCCCAGCCTGGAAGGTAGGCGGCTTCGACCTCGGCCCGGCCTGTACATTGCTCGGTTTGGGCTGTCCAGTCTTCCTTTGCATGGAATTCTGTGGCTTTCTTACGCCATTCGCGGGAGGTGCTGGTCCCCCTTGTTTGTGGTGTCCCGGTTGTCCATGTTTCAGCTGGGGTGGAGTGGGCTTCCATGCCTTCCTGAATTTTCCCACACACTCCGCAGAGCCAGTGAAGTGGTTTCCGCCGCAAATGAGGCACTTGGGTTGGTAGTTGTGCTTCGTTGGGCCTGACGGGGTGATGTTCACATTCGCACCGCAGTGAATACACCGCTGATCGTCCGGGTTGGGGCACGCATCCGCTCTGTGGCCCAGCGTGCCACACCGGTAGCATGCCGGAACCGTTTTCTTGTGGTAACGCACTGGCACGTTTTCGGAACAGTAGTGAATGAATCTTGGAACGCGACGTGCCTTGTAAGTCACCACTGCGACGTTAGATGTTCCTGATTTCCACACGTACAGGATTTCGCCGTCGATCCATTCGAGCTTGTGCCGAAGGGATTCCGAGGTTTCGTTGTCTGCAACGGTGATAACGCCTTTGCAGGTTTCTCCAGCCGATTTTAAATGTCCGTGATACGGTATTTGGCGGTCCCCTATTGTCAGCGTGACGTCCCCGATAAGCTTCGAGGCCAGGGCTTCTGTCTTCACTCCCACGACAAAGATGTTTTGATCCCATACCGGCCACACGGAGACGCCAGCGTTCGCGGTACTACCGGTGAGGCCTTGCAGCGCGGTGCCGATCCCGCCTGGACCGAACGCAGCACGGAGATCCATGTTAATTCTTGGCTTGAGCACAATCACCAACTCATTTGGCCGGATCCGAGGTGTTTGTGTCGGCTTCCATTGCACTTGCTGCCCTCCTCGCCTTGGAGAATCGGAGGCAGCGCCAGCTGCGGGAGCCAATCCTGTTTTGGGAGCCTGTTGCTGGGCGGCTGGCGCAGAGCCCGTTGGCTTCGTCTTGGTGAGCTTCTCTTGCATTTGGCGAACCATGATCTGAAGATATTCATCTTCTTCGGGTATAGGGTCTTGCCGTGCTTCCGCGGCCTCGAGTTCCATCCAGTGCGTCGTGCTGGGGTCATTGCCTGCCTTCGCGGCCACCGCCATGGCTAGGGAGCCTCGGCGTTCGCCCCGCCGGCGTTTGGCTTAGCCAGGCTCGTGCGTGGCGTGAGTTTTAACCAGTCGTAAATTGCTGAAAAAAGGCCCACCTGGACAAATATGGTATCCAGAGGTTCCTGGCGACTTCACGGAGACGGTGAGACCAGTTTCGGGTGGATGTGGGGCAAATTTTCACAACACTCATCGATTTCCCTACGGAACGGACGTGGCATGCGTCCGACCGCCGCGTCTTGACAGACGCGTCCCCCCCTGTGGGGGCGGCTCCGGAGATTTTCCCCTCTGGGGGCGGCTCGGAGGTTTTCGACGAGATCAGAATGGGACGCTCGTCGAACAGCGTCGGAAATCTTACCCACCTTCTCGCCTCGTAACGTTTTATCTGCGAGTGAAAGGGCGCGAGGAACGCGCGCTTTCACGGGGAGTGAACGCACGGCGGAGAACAAACGCGCGTTCTGCGCCGCGCTCGCTTAAGGGCTGCAGAAGTAGGCGTCTCTTTCCTCCTTTACAATCACCATATATGTAGAGCAAACGCTCTTTCTTCCGACGCGCGAGAGGCCGTGGGGGAGGGGGAGGGAAGGGAGGCGACGTTTAGCTGCGGCACCAAGTGCCTATTTATATCAGAGGCTCCGGCAACAGTCACCAACGCCGCACGCATTTTGAGCGAACGCGGGCAAAACGCCGACGGCGTCGACAATAGTTCTGCGTGTTGCCGGTGCTGCTGCATGTCCAAGTTTATACAGCTGATAAAGCTAATATCATTACTCCGCATAGCTCTCTACAAATTAGCTATCGCAATTGATGCTTCACCTTTCAGGTGAAACTGCGACAATTTTTTTTAATATAAATACGCATTTGGTGCCGCAGCTAAACGTCGCCTCCCCTCCCTCCCTCCCGTCCCCCCACGGTCTTTCGCGCGATAGAAGAAGTCGCGTTTGCTCTCTATATATGGTGATCGTAAGGGAGGAAAGAGACGCTTAATTCTGCAGCCCTTGAGGGAGCCACGGCGCAGAACGCGCGTTTGCTCTCCAATGTGCGTTCGTTCCCCGTGAAAGCGTACGTCCCTCGCGCCTATTTCACTCGCACATACAGCGTCCAGAGAGCGGCGACGATTTCATCGCCGTTGACGTCATACGGAACCTCACGGCGACGGCGACAGGCAACGACGACGCTGACGGCAGAAATCCGCTTTGGAGTGTCCATATATTTGCTATCGCAATAAAAGGTATTTATTGATAATGATCAAGTAAAATAGAGTTGTTCTTTTCCTGCCAGTGCGTATATAAAATCGATTGGAAATTTTATTTTCGTTGAATGAATCTAACTGTGTATTGCTTTATTTAAAAGGCACTTTTTTTCTTTCGCAATGTTTGTTCCCTCCAAACATAGTCGCTCTTCAATCGCTGCTCCCATAATCACCCTTGCTGATATCAGTTGATGACAACTCGTTCTGAACCGCTTTTCGCCCGAAGAATCACGACAATTTGGATCGACCTTGTACGTTATGCTGGTGATGCCGGGATCGCCGAATACTTGCCCCCTGTATAGTTCGTCACGTTGACCGTAGGCGTAAAGCAGCACAGTGTTCACCTGTTCCCGCAGCGAATGCGCACAAGTGGGCGGCGAGAGAGCTCTTTTTCGTTTGGCGAACACGCAAACTCAGCGCGATCTCTTAATGCGCCCGAACCATAGGCATGCATCCGGCTTGCCAAGGTAGACTGCGATTCGTTCTGGTCTAGTGCCTCCGGCGTGAGATATTACATGTTCTATTCCCGCTCTCGCAATACCAAAGTGCGCCCAATGCCACTGGAATGCTGGCTGCGCGGAGAGGTTAGTCTAGAGTGGCGCCGGCGCTGGCATTACACCGGGTTATATCCGCGCCGTAAACGGCGCTGAACGAGGCCAGGCACGCTGGCTGCGTGGTGATACTGAACTCAAGAGCTTCCGCTTTGCGCTGGACCATGTAAAGCCCGAATATCCGCGACTTATGTAATGGATAGGCGGATGCAGAGGAGTGTGGCAATATTGGATGAAGTTATTGCATGGGGATATCCCCAGTACGCGTGAATCTCGCTAAGTAGTTGGCAGGAGGCCGCACAGATAACTGTAAGTGGTCTGCGTGCCATCTGACGTGTGATCCCGTTATTCGGAATAATGGGGGTTGGGGATTGCCCCCGAGATAAGCGTCTGCGCGTGCATAAAGCTTAAGGCACGATTGCAGAATACAATAATACCGATTGCTTTATGCGATCGTGAAGTGGATTTCTCGGAAGGCACAAAGGAACACCACTTTATTTTGGTTCCGAAGCTATGTCATCAGGCTGAAATCCTTAGGGTTCGATATTTTTATCCCAGAATGTCTCCCGTGCGCAAGCACGGATTGTAGGTGTGCCCTGGAGTAGTATAGTGCTGCTCTGATTCATGTAATAAACTCATTTGGTAATGGGTACATGTCATGTGTTATTTTGCTTCTCCCCGTCGTAAGTGATGATATTGAAGATGGGTCGTTACAAAGTGGCCTAATTTGCATATACAATATTGCAGTGTAAAACACCACGCTTCAGTCACTGTTGCCATTCTAGTGACCGTGAAGATACAAGTGTTGGAACCTGCGCTAAGAAGCTTTGCAGAAAACGATCCGTTGAGGATGAAAGCCAGATGAGTTAGTGGAACATAGTGAGACGGTACTTGATTGCCGGTGAGGAGCCAGTTCAAGCTCGTAGTAAACCGGAGACAATACATTCGTCGGCTCTCGAGAACCCTTTTCCAAAGCCTGATGCCAATGCTAAGTGCTCAGGTGATGAGCAGTTTGTTATGTGTAGGATCTCCGCCACTTCAAGATAGAAGCACCCAGTGTCGTCCACCTGTGTACCTTCGTTGACGGCTTCACGCACTAGCTTGAAGCTACTTATCTGCGAGCATTGTTGAGACCATAGCGAAGGTATTCCTGCCAGACAGGAATTTAAACACTAACTTATAAATAAGATAGTGTCTAGTCTTTTAAATAAAAACGTAGGTGTCCGATGAACTGCATAAACTTAAATATCTACAGGTAGTAAAACATAATAATGACATTTTTGGCATAAAAACAGGCGCACAGCCTTTAGACGCAGAAAAATGCAGGCGTGCAGTAGTCCTTGACAGTGCGCAGTGTTATCTTTGCAGAATGTCTCACAAGCTGAAATCTCCGCGTTCTTTCAAATAAATTTAAATTCATTGCTGATCATCCATCCCGCTGGGTGGCCAATTTCGTCTTCAGTTGGAGCACGGCTCATGGCGAACCAGTACCTAACACTGACCTTGATAATTATGGCCAAATGTTTTGAAGTAGAATACGGTGGGTACTTTATAGCGAAGCTTTCTTCGCCACTTCCTTAATTGGGACCTTTGCGCCACCGCCGCCGATGCTGCTTCTGCTGCTGCTACTGATGATGATGATAGCTGCTGAAGGCTACTGCCGCTGGCTGCTGTTTTGTGGAGTAGCTAGTGCCGAATGCCTGGGTCATACCGGATGTAATGTCGTCACCCCGTCGTCGTCATAGAATTGCCATCCCAACTCGTTGAGGGCGTCATTTATGCAACATGGCCAGACACTGATCTAATGTGCCGTGTCATTTTCTGTTCCCTTCTTTAAATCAATTTCTAACACTTGATTTTGTTCAATGTAGATCAGGGTATGTTCATTACTTGGAATTTCCCAATCGTCGATAATGGCTCATAGCTCCTCCTCCCAATCTGCCGATGCCGTGCGTAAAACACTGCATGTTATACATACTGCGGCTGTTATTTACATGGAACTGCGCATCCGCGTACTAATTTTCATTCATGGCGGCGTACGCGGACGTTACGAGTTCATTTTTTATATTAAGCAAATAAACTCCGTGGAAATTATGAAGCTGAAAAAAGCTTGCACGAAAGAAAAAATTGCCGCTTACGTGAGCGCAGCAAGTAGCCACAAAATAATTTTTTGTAGCTTTTCACTACATGTTTCCTTTGTCGCTTCGCACTAGCTTCGGGTGGCTGTCTGTATTCCCGTTGTTTGTTTCTAGTCTCTCCGTGACACCTTAAATATTTATATAAAACATGCTCACCCCCGTCTTTAGGCTAATTAGCTGCATGCATCTATCACCTAAAAAAAAACAGTGTTCGTTTTCGCAGGTTTGTAAACGGCGATAAATGGTTTATAAATGAATGAATCGGGATAAATGAATAAATGATAGCGGAACGCTTTGAGGAAGCGTTCCGCTATTTACTTACTTTATATAAAAAATGATGTACATGAAGGCTTATATTTTTTGCAGTGAGGACATTTAGATAAGGTTTGATGTTTCATTGTGTAATTACGCAGAGAACAGAACCGTTGAATCTGTAGCAGTGCTGGAGCCCTCTCCTGCAGAGGAGGGCAATCTTTTCCGATCAACCCTCGACAGAAAATGTAAACCTTCATAGGCCTCAAAGTTCCCGCACGACAGCGCAATAACAAGTACCGAGCATGTTCTCCTACATTATTGTTCTCACGTTTCTAAACATCGAGGTAGTTCACACGAAAGACGCACACTGAAAAACGACACACAACCCTTTGTGTTTCAACATCATCTGCCGAAGACGGATGGAAATTCCAAGACATTCGTGATTCTATTTCTTAAGCCTTCGGACTTCGGCAAAAAAGAACGCAGTGCTGAAAAAAAAAAAACAGAAAACAGGACTGGTGCAACAGAAATGCAACAGCTCAGGTTCTTTGTATTCAAGAAATATTGTAGCAGCTCCATCTCGTTTTCAGTTGCCTGCTTAGTTTCTGGAGAATGTGGAACGCGAACTTCTTTCCTATGTACACGTTATATTTACCTTTCTCTTCATAACATAATCAAAATACCAAAGCAATTTCGCACGACGCACAACGCATGTATGTAATCCGTTGGTCTAAAAAAAGAAATGAATAAATCCGATACGAAGGAATAGCTTACGGCAAATCCGTCTCGCATTCATGAAAGATGAACGCATATCGAAACAACGCCGGAGTGACTGAAAACCTATCCTGATCTCCTGTTGATAAAACTGCTGATTATTTTTTTAAATATTCCTTTTACCATGACAGTATTTTAAGCCTTTGTTTACAATTTTTATGGCTGCTGCGTCAAGACAAACGTAAATTTTCAATAACGTGCTTATATTTTTAGTCATGCTTTCTTTGTTAAATTGTTCCAGGAAGCCTGCACGTTATATTGCAACTGTACATCTTACACCATGCGTAAATTTACTGAGAACGCTTATTTTAACTATACTCGTATGTCAGCATTCGAATTCCTGCTGAAATTATGGCAAAAATACGGTTTGAGAAGAGGTTTATTGGCAGTCCTTCAAGGTACGCTACGAGTTCCAAGAACGGCGACACAGCGTGGAGCACCGTCTCCAAAAATACCAGCGACCAACAGCGCGAGCAGAGCGGGCCGAGCCGTTGGCGATGCCGCTGGACGGAGGCGCGTCTTCTTCGTCACAATCACCCCCGCATAAAAAGAGCCATCCTGGCGACCTAAGAGGTTGTTGGCAGAGGGTCATGGTAGGGCTTGAGACGCGCCACGTGGACGAGGTCACGTACACGCCGGCGTATGTCGTCAGATGGAGAAAGTGGCTCGATGACAAAATTCACCGGGGACGTTTGTTCCAAGACGCGGTAAGGCCCTTCGTACTTTGGAACGAGTTTTGAGGAAAAGCCTGCAGTTTGGCAAGGAACAGCCAGCCATACAAGAGACCCGGGGGCATACGTGGGACTGGGCAGTGAGTCGGCGCTTCCTTCCTTCTGGCGCTGTTGTTCTTGTGACGTAAAGGTGCGCGCGAGCTGGCGGCACTCTTCGGCTTGTCAGGCAGCTTCGTACAGAGGTGGACATTCGGAAGCGTCAGGACGGTATGGAAGGAGAGTGTCGATGGTATGCAATGGCTCCCGTCATATAGGAGGAAGAAAGGCGAAAATCGCGTAGTAGCTTGTATCGCGGTGTTGTATGCGAACGTTACAAAAGTAAGTACGTGGTCCGAGTTCCCAGTGAACAGATGCCACGTACATCGCGAGCATATTCATCGAGAGTGTGGTTAAACCGTTTCGTGAGCCCGTTAGGTTGCGGATGTTAAGCGGTGCTCGTTCGATGAATGATGTGGCATTCCGAAAGCAGAGCTTCGACGACCTCGGAGAGGAAGGCGCGACCTCTATCACTGGGGAGTTCTAGAGGTGCGCCATGTCGAAGGATGAAGCGATGCAGGACGAAAGAGGCTATATCCCGCGCTGTAGCATTCGGTAGAGCAGCAGTTCCCGTGATTCCGCAGGCCAAGTCAGGAGGTGGAGGTGAACGGGATAGGGCTTCTGCGTCAGTGTGCTTGCGTCCGCAGCTGTAAACGACGCGAATATCGTAGCTCCTGAATTCGGATTGTCGAGCGTGCTGAAGCGGCCAGATGGATCTTTCAACGTGGCGAGCCAACAAAGCGCGTGGTGATCCGTTACCAGATCAAATGGGCGGCCGTATATGTATGGGCGGAACTTGCCAAGAGCCCATACTAGAGCCAAGCACGCTTTATCAGTTACGCTGTAACTGGCCTCTGCTTTTGTCAGCGTACGACTCGCATAGGCGATCACGTATTCGGAGTAGCCGGGCTTGCGTTGCGTGAGGACGGCGCCAAGACCTACCCCGCTGTCGTCTGTATCTACCTCAGTTGCAGCTGTCGGGTCGAAATGGCGAAGAATAGGTGGAGAGGTAACAAGACGACGCAGTCGTCTTGTTACCGCGTCGTCGTATGCAGGGGACCAGGAGGAGAGGTCCACGCCACCGCGTAGGAGCTGGGTCAAGGGCGACATGATCGATGTGAAATTGCGGACAAAGCGCCGGAAATATGAGCACAGGCCCACAAAACTTCGTAGTTCTTTGACATTAGTAGGCTTCGGGAACTCAGCGACTGCACGAAGTTTCGCAGGATCCGGTAGAACGCCGTGCTTGGACACGGTGTGGCCTAAGATGCTCAGCTCCCGCGCAGCGAAGCGGCACTTCTTGAGGTTCAAGTTGCAGGCCAGCGTTGGTGAGACACGTCAAAACATGTCGAAGGCGAAGGAGGTGGGTCAGAAAGTCAGGCGAGAAAACCACGACATCGTCGAGGTAGCAAAGACACAAGGACCACTTGAGGCCACGCAGCGTATTGTCCATGAGTCGTTCAAACGTGGCAGGCGCGTTGCAAAGTCCAAAGGGCATCACGTTGAACTCGTATAGGCCGTCAGGTGTAATAAACGCCGTTTTCTGGCGATCGGCTTCGGCCATTGGAACCTGCCAGTAGCCAGAACGCAAGTCTAGGGACGAAAAGAATTCCGCACCCTGAAGGCTGTCGAGGGCGTCGTCGATGCGCGGCAAAGGATAGACGTCCTTGCGCGTGACCTTATTTAATCGACGGTAGCCAATGCAAAAGCGAATAGACCCGTATTTCTTGCGAAAGAGAACGACAGGAGATGCCCAGGGACTGTGGCATGGTTGGATAACTCCACGGCGTAGCATATCGTCGACTTGGTCGTAGATGACGCGACGCTCGTCGGCGGAGACGCGGTACGGTCGTTGACGCAACGGCTGGTGTAAGCCGGTGTCAATGTAGTCCTGCACTTCCGACGTTCGGCCCCATTGCGGCTGAGAAACATCGAAGGAATTTCTGAAGTGGTGTAGAAGCTCAAGAAGCTCGGAGTGTTCGGCAGGGGTTAGCGTAGTGGCGATAGAACTCGAAAACATGTCACTCGACGACTCTTCAAGCGTTGAAAGGGCGAGGAGTTCGTTCGAGTCAAGATGGAAAGATTCGTCTGGCACGGTAACAAAGAACGAAGAGTCAAGCTGTTCCACGCGGCCGAGACATTCACCGACAAGCAACGTAACCGACGCAGAAAGTGGATTGTAAACAAAAATATTGCTGATGCCGGCGGCCACGTCAAGCGTTGCAAAAGGCAGTAGAACGGCTTTGTGACTCATAAAGATGTCTGATGGTGTAAAGAAGACCGTAGCATTGGTGACGGCATCGCAGACGACTGGTACAAGGGCAAAGAGCCAGGTGGAATGTCGGTGTCTTCACGCACGACCAGTTTCTGTTGCTGATCAAGAGCGTCGTGGGATAGTGCATCACACAGCGACGAAAATTCAACTTCAGCTCGTGCGCAGTCGATGACGGCATTAGGACGGGACAAGAAGTCCCACCCAAGGATGACGTCATGTGAGCAGGCAGGAAGAACAATAAAGTCGACAATGTACAAAACGCCTTGTAAAAGCACACGGGCAGTTCAGGTTGCGAGAGGTGTCCACGTGCTGCGCGCTTGCCGTGTGAAGCGACAGTCCAGACAGCGGCGTGGTCACCTTGCGCAGCGAACGGCAGAATTTGGCGGCTATAACAGAAACGGCGGCAGCGGTGTACACAAGCGCAGAAGTAGAAATACCTTCAACAGATATTGCGACCATGTTAGCAGGAGAAGAGCGAGGACTTGGGCAGTTCGAAGATGGCGCAGTTCTTGCCTCGGGAACTGCGGCGCTTAGTTTTCCTGGTCTGAGGGTGCGGGTCGGCGACGCATTGGGGAGAGCGATCGTCTACGAGGAGATGGGGTTCGGCGCGACGGAAATTCAGGGAGGTCAGAAGAAAAGTAGCGCTGGGAAGGACCCGGGGCTGATTGGCGCATGGGCTGACTGCCATACTGGAACGGCCGGGTTGCGTCGTCGGGAGTTGGAAGACAACGGCGGCAATAGCGAGCGACGTGTCCTGGCGTGTAGCAGGCGTAGCAGATGGGACGATTGTCAGGCGTCCGCCATGGAATTGCTGACTCTCGGCCCCGCCCAAGAAGCAGTAGGAGCGGCGGGTGGTGCAGACTGTTGCAGGATCGAGAAAGGCGGCTGGGGAGGCCTACGCACTACCTGCGCGTAGGTAGGAGGCGCGGCAACTGGTTGCGCTGCCTGCACATACGTAAGAGGCGCGGCGACAGGCTACACTGTCTGCATATAGGGAAGAGGCGCGGCCGCAGGTGGCTGGTGGTGAGCGAGGGGAACAGCTTGAGTGATCTCATCAGCAATGACAGTGCGGAGCGGTGAAGGCAGACGACAGGACGGCTCCTGAGTGAAGGGGACCAAGGAAAGTTGATGGGCAACCTCCTCGCGCACGAAGTCCTGAATCTGATGCAGCAGGGGAGACTGGACGGAAACGGCAACCAGACTCGCTAGCGAGTCGGCTGTCGACAGAGGCTGCCGAGTCAGGGCGCGTTGCTTCATCAGCTCTTCGTAGCTCTGGCATAACGTGACTACTTCAGAAACGGTGCGCGGATTCCTGGCCAAAAGCATCTGGAATGCGCCGTCATCGATGCCTTTGAGGATGTGCTGAACTTTATCAGCTTCGGGCATGGCGGCGTTGACACGTTTACAAAGGTCGACGACTTCTTCATTATAGCTAGTGAAATTTTCACCTGTCTGCTGTGCATGGGCTCGCAAGCGCTGTTCAGCTCGTAGTTTGCGCACAGCAGGTCGACCAAACACTTGAGTGAAAGATGTCTTGAAAGTTGACCCTGTGGGGATGTCGACTTCGTGGTTATGGAACCAAAGTTGGGCAACGCCAGCAAGATAAAATATGACGTTGGTCAACTTCTCGACGTCGTCCCACTTGGTATGCGCGCTCACCCGTTCATACGACGTAAACCAGTCCTCCACGTCCGTTTCATCTGTACCGCTGAAGACCTTCGGATCACGTTGCCGAGGAACCCCGGTGCAGATGACGGGCTGTGGCGCACGCACCGGCGGGTCTGCGTTGTCGGTCATGATGGGCGGAAGCGTTCGGGTGCGCAGCTCCAGGGTGCATGCGGCGGGGGAAATCCAGCAACCTCCACTAATTGAGAAGAGGTGTATTGGCAGTCCTTCAAGGACTCTACGAGTTCCAATAACGGCGCGGCAACGTGGAGCACCATCTCCAAAAACACCAGCGACCAACAGCGCGAGCAGAGCGGGCCGAGCGTTGGCGATGCCGCTGGACGGAGGCACGTCTTCTTCGTCACAGGTTCAACAATCACTTTCGGAGAAATATTCACGATCGAATTATATTTCCTAATAAAATGTACAACTTATATTGAACTGGCTTTTCTACCGCTAAAGAAATGTCTAATGAACCATTTTATTTCGGAAGTTCTGTCACACTTGACCTTAGCGAAGAGGATTTGACCGCGGCCACGGTAAAATAGCTTTTCTGAATTATTTCCCAGTGGTTGCTGTTAGATGTAGGAGCTGCAATTTTTACATTGCGCAAGACCCCATACCAACGCCCTTTTCCCATTTTCTAAGTAAGAGGTTCGGAGCAATCTTTTACTATACAAAAGTGTCGAAACGGTCCTCAATTTAGGCATCGAAGAAAGGCCGCCAATCCTTAGTATCAATGTAAGTTTGTGTTTTAAGCAGCCTAATGGGGAGATTTTCTTAGACGTTTCCCTTTGAAGTGTTCCTTCATTGTGCAGTACGACAGCTCTGCATAATGGCTTTTGCAAAAGTGCGATTCGCATGCAGGGATTTTTTTTCAATCACTGGAGAGTGGCAGCTTTTGTTGCAGGGGAGTCGGTGTTGGCAAAGAGATAATTAAGGCGTGGAGTGAGCACCGTGGGTGAAATTATTTACAGGTGTACAAAAAGGTTAAAATATGAATTATTTACACTACTCTGTAATGCCTGAGCATTGGAGGATAGTATACACAAACTTAATAAAAAGAAGGATCACGTAACGGGTGATGGAAGGGACACAGAAAGAAAAATTGTGGTTAAGATTAGAAATGCATGCCGCTTACAAGCATTATCTTGTAGCAAGCACGTATTACCAATAGCACCTTTCATGCTCTGTGGCCCGTCAAGAAACGTTCAGCTTCAAATATTTGCGCGATGTCAGTTTAGTCCGTCCCCCATACTTGGGTGCATTGATTCAAATGTACACGCGCTAACTTATTCTTGGCACGTGGATGATAAAGTAGGCGTAAGATCGAACGTGTGGATGGGCTTAGATAATCTGCGAGAAACTTAATATGCCAGCAAGGGGCGCTGCTTTCTTTGTCACCGTGTAACGAGCCGTGCTAACTCTTGCCAATGTTCCGGGGTTGAATTTCTTGCATTGGAGGTTAGCTAAGTAACCCTGGGGTATGGTTGAATTTTATCACCCTCGATGAAAGCCCTGCGTCGTGAAGGACCGGCAACACAGGCAGTCCACGTGCAGCAGCAGTCCGCGAACTCGGCCTCATAAATTTTCTTTATGTCTTAAAATGTCAGTCACAATATTGTAACCGTTCCACATTTTGCACCATAAATTTAGCATATTGTGCTAACAATCACCCAGTTACGTTTCCGACAGCTAATCGCACACAATAGTAGTGTAGAAGTAGTAATACCTTCGCATTCGTCCACTATCGCCTGAGGCAACGTCCGACGCGCCACGGAAAACGTCATCTCTCTCCTCCAGAGCAAACTACTCCATGAAAAGGGTCTATTGCATTGATGGCAGCAGCAACGGGGGATACGTTGGCGTGCCAGCGCAGCAAGCGCGTGTGCGTGTGGCATGCACTGCAGCGAGGTGTGAGTATCTGCGTATGTTGTGTAATGCTGGACACTTTGATCCTTTAGTGCAGGTCTTTCTGTAGTTTGTTCAGGCATTATAGTTCCGCTGCTGAAAAACTGTTGTTAGTGGCGCTTAAGGCTTGTGAAACACTGCTCCGTGACCTTAACTAAGCGAGGACGTTTCCACTGGCGCCCAACGTGCACTGCCTGCAGTGCATTATTCGCCAGTGCAAGGGCTCTTCAGGAAAAAAGCTTCTGTCTTCAGTGCCATAGGGACTGAGTACATGCTTGTACATGCTCTACCACTTCGTCGTCTTTCGAATATATTCGAAGCTGAACGTTTCTTGACGGTCCACAGAGCAAGAGAGGGACTAGTGGTAATACCTGTTTGCTGCAAACTATTACAAAGTACACAACATCTACGTTCCAAGCCTGGTGCGCGGCAAGAACACAGCTCCCGCAACCGGACATACCGGTGAGCGATTACGCAGGAAATAAACACTCACATTGTGTCCGCACCGAGGAACGCTACTGAGTCAGAAACATGAGAACCCGCTGCTTGAAATTGACTCACAAATTAACACCAAAAAATGTCACAGTTTTGCCCTAAGGGCGAAGCAATGAATGCGATAGCAACACAGCAATGTCATACGAAGTAAGGTGAGCTGCTTTGGTAGCAACAACACGCAGAACTGTTGTCGACGCCATCCGCGTTTTGCCCGCGTTAGCTCAAAATGCGTGCGGCGTTGGTGACTGTTGCTGGAGCCTCTGATATAAATAGGCACTTGGTGCCGCAGCTAAACGTCGCCTCCCTTCCCTCCCCCTCCCCCACGGCCTCTCGCGCGTCTGAAGAAGGCGCGTTTGCTCTACATATATACGACCACTCCCCCAGCGAGGCCTGGCTCGCAGGGAGACCTCGCTCCTTCTCCGGCTCCGCATCGGCTGCAGCTGGACGGCAGCACGCAGCTACCGACTGGGACGAGCGACGTCCCCGGCCTGCAGCTCCTGCGGGGAGCCGGAGACGATCGAACATCTCCTGCTGGCCTGCCCGGCGTACCTCCAGCAGCGGGGCCCACTCCTGCAGGAGTTCCGCCGCCTGGGCCTCCCCTGTGGCAAGGAGGAAGATCTCCTCTTCCCCGGCCGACACCACCTTTCTGCACTTCGAGGCGTCGTGGAGTTCCTTGACTCGTCAGGGCTCTCCGCACGCCTCTAAGGACATTTCTACAAGCGGGAAGGCCTCACGGCCTCCCACTCCACCCCGGGCCTGACCGGCCTGGCACAACACCCCTGCAGACTCTGCAGCACGCCAAGGCCTTCCATCTCGGCCTGATACGTGCCGCCTATGCCTACCGGTTTTGCTTCGCCCAGCCATGGCGTCTCCACTCTATCCCTTCTTTCGCTCCCACTTACCCCTCCCCGAAACAAAATTAATAGGCACCGATCCCTCTATAATTCAAAACTGGAAAGTCTGCATAGCTTCAAAAAGATTTCTAGCCACCCTCTTGTACAAGCAACATATAGGCTACTCGCACCATTTGGACACAGCGTCATGAGCGCCAAAAGACGCTTAGTTTCCTCTAAAGCTTTGCGCGAAGCTTTGTGCCGTCCACCTAGTCACCTTCTACAATAACCGCTGAAACAGAAGCTTGCTCAGCCGCGCCGGCGTCATGCACATATAATGAATGAAATGATAATAATGACAATAATTGAAATGAATACATTCAAACACAGTTACAATTTAGACTGCAGAGGCAACCAATGGGCACGTCACCACGCGATCAAACATCACGGCACCCGCGGGACCACCCTGAAAACGGTCTATATAAGTGCGTCGCGGCGCGTGCGTGATGGTCCACCCATTCCTGAATTAGAAACCGCCCATACGTCACAATCACACCGCAGAAGCCTTCGGCAGGTGCAGTCCATAGGATGCCTACGTGCTATGCTATCGCAGTTGCCCACAAACATTGAGGGTGTTATTTACCTACTCTTTGCAGGACGTTAACTACTGCTATTGTTCGGTATAGCGAACTTGCACCCCATCCTCGAATCGTACGGATGAAAGGTGCTTGAACTTGCAGTTGTGGAAACCCCAATCTCTTGATCACGTCGGCGACAAAGGCTGTTGAAATCGCGATGAACTTTATACAAAAGCAACTGCAAAACCCTTATTATTGCGATAGCAATTATATGGACACTCCAAAGCAGATTTCTGTCGTCGGCGTCGCCGTCGTCGTCGCCGTCGTCGTCGCCGTCGCCGTCGCCGTTGCCGTGAGGTTCCGTATGACGTCAATGGAGATGAAGTCGTCGCCGCGCGCCGCCGAACGCTGTATGTGCGAGTGAAAGGGCGCGAGGGACGCGCTCTTTCACGAGGAGTGAACCCACGGCGGAAAACAAACGCGCGTTCTGCGCCGTGCTTCCTTAAGGGGTGCAGAAGTAGGCGTCTCTTTCCTCGTTTACAATCACCATATATGTAGAGCAAACGCGCCTTCTGCCGACGCGCTATAGGCGGTGGGGGGGGGGGGGGGGGAGGGAAGGGAGGTGACTTTTAGCTGCGGCACCAAGTGCCTATTTATATCAGAGACTCTAGCACCAGTCAGCAACGCCGCACGCATTTTGTGCGAACGCGGGCAAAACGGCGACGGCGTCGACATTAGTTCTGCGTGTTGCCGGTGCTGCTGCATGTCCAAGTTTATACAGCTGATAAAGCTACTATCATTTACTCCGTATAGCTCTCTACAAATTTGCTATCGCAATTGATGCTTCGCCTTTCAGGTGAAACTGCCACCACTTTTTAAACTGGCTATGCTAAATGTTACAAAAAGTTGCAGTGGCTTAGCTCGGCTATGCCAGGATATACGTAGCGTTAGCAAAGGTTCAGCTGATTTTGGGATCCGATGAGTCAAGCTTCTCCGTTCTTCTGCGCTGTTGAGCAGCATTTGCGCTCTCCTTCTCCATGGCTATACAAACACTGGCAAACGCCAGTCAGAAGCGCAGCGGCTCCAGCGCAGTGTCAGACGGCGACTGCACAGCGAGCGCGCGCCGGCGCCAGTGCGTCTACCACGGCTACGACGTGACTCCTCTGGAATGCGCAGACCGGCGGCGGTGAGTCGCGCGCGGCGGCGGCGGAGTGCGCGAGAGGTGCCGGCTCCGGTGGCTCCGGTGCGCAAGCCGTGTGACATCACTGATCCTTGCGCATGCGCAGCACGGCTCTTGATGTGCCGCGCGAAATGGGCTTGGCTAGGCCAGTGTAGCTAACGCTACAAAAATAAAACACCGCATATCCACGGGGTGAATGGTGATGAGTTGGCGAAGCTCCGGAGGGAATCATCGGTAAACCGTGAATCTTCCGTGTAATTCGCCCAGTCTCGCCGCACTAAATCGAACGATTGACTTCCACCAATGACACGCGCCATATGTGAGGTCATTCCTATTTTATAACAGCGCCCTTCATTATAATTGCACCATCTCCCGCTTAAGGGGACGCTAGCAAAAACGCGTTAGAAACGTGCAGTACTCTCTAGTAAGGGGGAGAGGCCACAGCGTCTTACGCAGCCGTTTACACATGTCGGAACGTGCACCGCGTTTGCCGACGCCATCACATGACTGCTGAGAGAGTATAACCCCCGTATTCATAAACGCTCCTCGACTTGAACTTGACTTGCCACCGCCTTCAACGCGTTCCGAACGCGCTGCCCAAGGCGGTGGCAAGTCAAGTTCAAGTCGAGGACCGTTTATGAATACGGGGGTAAGGCGGAGAGGCCACAGCGTCTTACACCAGCTTCTTACACGGGCCGTAACGCGCTAGCACAAACGCGTTAGAAACGCGCAGTCTTTCGTTAATGTTGGGTATTTATTGTCATCGTGGTGCGTGTGTCCATGTGCGCTTCGTGGCGTAGTGGTTAGCGCCGCGCGTTCGGAAGCTAGGGGTCCCTGGTTCGATTCCGCGCTACGGGCACAACTTTCGGAATTTTTTTTCCTCATAAAAGTAGACGTGGCTACCCACTACGACGACTACTACTACTAAAGTCCCTATATAAGAAAAGTACCGCCATCCTTTGACAAACGCCGCTTCTCTCTCTCTCCTGTATCTCCGATTGGACGATGATAGCGCGCGCTTTTCAATTCTTTATATTTTCTTTTTTCCCGCCTCAGAGCCATGTTGAAAGTCCTCTGCGCAGCCGCAGTCGCCGGCGGCGGCAGCGGCGCGCGCCCGGCCTGAAAGCTTCAACGTGGACTTTCTAGGTGCGCCACCATCGACTTGGCTTTCGCAAGCAAAAAGTAAAGAAAAAAGCAAGCGCTTTAGGAGAGGAGGCGGCAGAGGAAAGAATAGATGGCGGTACTTTTCTTATATAGGGACTTTAACTACTACTACTACAGAGGAGGGACAGACCCACACCCTAAGGAGCTTCGCCCCTAAAAAAACATCAGGCCAGTGCGAGCCGCGAAAGTGTGCACATAACGTGACGTTCTGCCCAGGTCAAGTCAATAACAGCCTTGTTTCCCCAAGGGCGTCTATCCACACAATCAAAGCGCACGCGAGTCAGTAACTTTGTGGGATCAACAGGCGTCATTTGCTCGCGAGTTCCAGCTATCAGTTCCTTTAAGAGGCATCGCGGCACGTAACTGGCAATGTATGTACAAATAGATGTCGATGAATGGTCCATCACACGTACATCTTGACATAAATGAACAAGTTTGAAAATTTTGCTAAATATTGAGTTCTTCGTGCCGCTTCCATTGAAGATCTTCTGGACAATGGCAAACACACCTCAAACGCCTTCTGTTATGATGCGCCGGAAACCATAGGTTTTCGCATCACCCGCCATGGCGTTATCACATCGCCCTAGCCCGTTGGAGAGAGTGGAGACATTTTGCCCCTGCAAAGAAAGGGTCAACTAAGTGTCGAAGCTAAAGAAGGAGAGCTCGACGTTCATGGTGGCTGAAATGATTAGATGAAGAATTTTGAATATATCTCTCTATTTTGTCTTTTTAATGTTAACTGTTAACTTGTAGGAGGACGTGACGGCGGCTGTACGAGCCGTGCCGTCGTTCCTACTCATAAGGGCGAAGGCGGCGTGCCGAGCGGCGGCTGCGACGACCAGCGTGGTTGGCATCTGGAACGACACTGCACGTGCCGAGCTTGCGCATCCAGCACGCCCTGCGCTTATTTAATTTAGTTTTGCTTTGCAGCGCCGACCATAGCGCTACGAGCTGCGGCGTTGGTGGGCGCCATAGAGCCCCCCCCCCCCCCCCCTCCCAGACGGAACGGCGATAGAGCAAATGATAGGAACGAGGTTGAAAATGGTCAGCGGTCAGTCTAAGTAGTGAGTCCATTGGAGGCAAATAGGACTAGCAAACACTCTGGTGAACGAGGCTGCGAGTGGCGCTGCGGACGAGTAGTGCACAGCACACCGGCAGAGAGAGGGTGAAAGCAGACGCCACTGCAGCAGTTCACGCAGGCCAGGCGGAACGAACGGGAACCGGGCGCAGTCATTGGTGGGCACGACAAGCCGCAAGCTCGATTGTCACATGCTCGCAGATGCGTGAGCTCTGGTGGATGTAGCTTGTGCCCGCGCTTTTCAGGTCTTGCCCGACACATGGTAGAGGTCGCCAGCTGCAAACTTCTGCGCGCGACAACGCCCGAGTCGTGTGAACAGAGTCCGGTACGCGCCTGCCGGAGCCTGCGTGTTGCCGCGGTTGGAGTCGAGTGGAGCTCCAGACGGTGAGTAAGGCGTCGTCGGGCAACGCTCAATGATGGCACCGGCGCAGGTTGGCGAATATCTGGGAGATCCGGGGCAGCAGCTGCTGGGTCATGTTGCTTGGCGAACTCCAACGTGGGCACGACGCGAACGACAGGATCAGGTCGTGGGTGCGAGACACCAAGACTCGCGTAGCGGAATAGTGGTGTCAGTCCATCTGCCGCATCCACGTCGTATGATTGTTCGCAGCCTTTATCGTCTGACTTGTTATAACGGTCACCGGAAGGGCCCAACGGCAAGTCGACCGAAGGAGAGGACGGGCCGCGCCGGGCAGGGACGAAGGTCGCTGTTGCTGCATCGCTCTCGCTGGCTTGTAGGTGCCGCGGTGTGTCGACAGTTGACAAGGTCAGAGGCAGCGGAGTCGGCACGGGGCAGGGCTCGTGCGCTGACTCGGAGGCTCGCTCAACCGGCAGCGTGGACAAACCCGGTCAAGGGTTGATAGGAGGCCGAATGGCAGGAGCCACGTTGTTGTCGCCAGACCCGATGGCGTGTGGCACAGGTGCCAGCATAAGGTCGGCGATGGCACCACTGTCGCCTGCCATCAGTTGGTGGCGAGAAAGGCGATGACGTGGCCGGTGTCATGGTCGTGTCGATAACCTCGGCGACAACATTGTGCGCGTACTCGCACGAAATAAACCCCTGGAGAGACCCCGAGGCCGGGGACTGTGCGGTAGCGCAGCGGGTGGTCGACGAGACGGTATCGGGGCGCGTCGAGGGAGGAAGGCTTGCCTGATGGTGGTTTACGGGCACAGGACGAGATGCGGGTAGCGCTGGTGGTGGGAACGCAGGCAGCGATACGCGCACCGGGCGGTCAGCCACTGGAAGAGGGTGGTAGGCAGCGCCGTAGAAGTTCAGGACGGACTGCCCCAGTTCGTCGTACGGGCGCGGGCCAGGCGATGGAACGCCGAGGTGAAGCTGGAGAGCAAGCAGCAGGACGTCGAGGAGTACCGAATGCTTGAACTGCTGGATCCATATGTAGTTCAGCTCCAGAGCCGCCTCGAACTGGACGACCCATGCACTGACGTAGACGAACGAGAATGGCAGCAGTGGTGGGCCGAACTGCGGCTCCGGCCAGGAGGCCATGGCAGCCTGTCGCTCGGTGCAAGGCGCGTTGTCGCGGGTCACCGATGTAGGAGGGACGTGACGGCGGCTGTACGAGCCATGCCGTCGTTCCTACTCAGAGTGGCGAAGGCGGCGAGTCGAGCGGCGGCTGCGACGACCAGCGTGGCTGGCTTCTGGAACGACACTGTGCGCGCCGAGCTTGCGTCTCGAGCACGCGCGGTGCTTCTTTATTTTTTTCTTTCTCTCTTTCCAGCGCCGACCATAGCGCTACGCGCTACAAACTCATTGTGTATCCGTATTGTATTTCACGCACAATATGAAAACCTTGTTTTTGTTAGCGTCGAGACTTGGTTGACCGTGTATCTTTTTTTTTTTTTTGACCCATAATCCTGGCTGGCCGATTAGGGAGATCGTGAAGTGTATGGTGCAATGCGGTCAATTTCGGACTAATTCAGCACTAATTATGCCCGTACCATTAATTTTGTTTACTCTGCAACTAGTTATTCCTGGTTACCACCACCGAATCCTTCTTCCAGACACCCTTGTCTCGCGCGAGCCTCGCTTTGTACAAGCGAACTCGCAATATTTACCATAAGTCTGTTATCCAGCGGCTTTGCCTCAAATCGTTTACATCTACGATGGTGCACCCTTTACAAGGATATAATGCAGTGAGGTTACTTTTCGAATCTGTTAGTGTTAATTGCGGTTTTACCAACTGCGCAACTACGTTTCGTTTCTTGACTTTTGAGACCTACATTTTGACACCTTCTATGACTCGCTATGATGCTCTGGAAGCGAGAAAGAGTCGTTTGAAACCAACTTTCTCTCCTTACCATTCCATGGTTTCCCGTGTGTCGGTCGGTCGGTCGCTGGTCAGGTTCTTGCCAAATTAATTACTCCTCACTGTCATATAAATAACTAGTGGCTTGTTTCAAACTTCGCCACCCCAGCGCAGCATCCCGATGCTCTAACCATTAGACCACAATTGCTTCTTTCTTGTCTTCATTGATTAGGCCACCTGTACATTTCTCGCTTCAACATCGACTAGCTTTTTCACACTCCTCACATGTCGAATGTGATGATGCTACCGGTAATATGACACATACCCACAGTGGGGTATCTGCCGTGGAGCGGGCGGTACATACCGTACCAACGCCAACCAGCTCTCTGAGACGATTGTCGTGTGTTGGTTATGATTATAATTTACATACCCTTACACATACCCTCAACGGGGCATCAGCCGATAAGCGGCCAGTACACTTAAAATAAATTTTAGAAATGAATATTGCGTAGTACAGGACCACGGAACCACATGCGCATGCCAGTTTGCCTTACACCAAGAACGCACAAATGAAATGGGCAAAATTATAACGTTTTGTAAATCACTTGACGAAAACTTCCCTTCACATAGACTCCAACACGGGCGTTGTCTTTTTTTTTTCTTTGCTAGGTGTGGTTACGAGACACCCAGATCCCAAATACGTCAAGCCTGTGTGAAACCATCTAATAAGAAACTGTCTACAGCAATTCTTGCTCCGTCCATAAACGCTTCGCTTAGCCGCCTCGTTAGCGGAGCAAGAGCCGCGATTATCCTTCAAACTGGGGCAATCAGCATCTACAGCCACCGAAACCCTCCTGACGGCGAAAAGCCGCGTCGTTCACATCGCGTCATTTGCCCACCGTGCCGCCTTATCTCTGGAGAAACCACAAAAAACTAAACTGCGGGATATTTTACTCAGAGTGTCATCTTCCAAGCCTGCGCTAACTTGCAAGCACGCGAGGCCCAGAAGAAATCTGGGCCTCCTGACAAGCACATTTTTGCTTAAGCACGCGGAGCAGAAGAGGCATTTGCGTCTTCTGCTCCGGTTACTGAAGGAGCTTGCTCAACAAGACTCCTGACGCACGTTCTGGTTAGTCCGCAGCGAGCGTTTCCAGCGGTACAGGGGGCAAAAGTTTCTTTGGAACCAATCGGCACGGGTAACTCCTTTTCGGCGGACCTCGCCCCAGCCCAATTAGTTTCCGCGCCGCTCTAGAAGCTGGATGCCCCCCGAGGTGCCCTTCCTCTGCTGGAGTTAGAATTCTGGGCCCGCTCACTAACGGACAGCAGAGTTCTTGCTGAGCTGCTTTGTGCGTGCACCTCTCTAAGCAGTAAGCATCAAGCTGCCCTTACCCAAAACTTAACCGTACGCTCACTAACGCCGTCCGAATGGGCTCATCTCTTGGACCATCCAGGTTCGACGCCCCCAATGCCACTGGCGCAGCTTATCACGCCAGTGTTTGAGAAGCCTGGTAGCTGCCGAGGCCTTGCCTGCTGCCTAGCGTCAATATGTCGCAGCCACATATATTAACAGAGGATCTGTTTAAACCGGCCGTTAGTCCGTCGGTCGCGGACTAAAAATGTGGGATGATTCTGGCGGTAGTGCAGAAAGCGTCCAAGTGCAATGGCACATACCCCTGTGAACTAGCGAAGCTGAGCCTGGCTAAGTCTAGTTAAGCATGGTATGCACTACTTAACCTTAGTCAGCCATCGATAGCCAATCGATGGCCAATCAATAGCTAATCGATAATTGTTCAATAATCAATAAATTCTGGAAAATGCAGGGGATCATTTGGTAGTGCATCATCATCATCATCAGCCTATATTTTATGTCCACTGCAGGACGAAGGCCTCCCCTGCGATCTCCAATTACCCCAGTCTTGCGCTAGCGTATTACAACTTGCGCCTGCAAATTTCCTAACTTCATCATCACATCTGGTTTTCTGCCGACCTCGACTGCGCTTCCCTTCTCTTGGTATAGATTCTGTAACCTTAATGGTCCACCGGTTATCCATCCTACGCATTACATGGCCTGCCCAGCTCCATTTCTTCCGCTTATTGTCAACTAGAATATCGGCTATCCCCGTTTGTTCTCTGATCCACACCGCTCTCTTTCTGTCTTTTAACGTTAGTCCAAAGATTTTTCGTTCCATCGCTCTTTGTGCGGTCCTTAACTTGATCCGAAGTGAAGGCGCGAAAACGACGACGGACGAAGAGAGAGCACACACACGCGCGCCTTCACTTCAGATCATGCTTAACCATCACGCCCAAATATCCATACTAACGTCCTTAACTTGTTTTCATGCTTCTTTGTTAACCTCCAAGTTTCTGCCTCATATGTTAGCACCGGTAGAATGCAATGATCGTACACTTTTCTTTTCAATGAAAATGGTAAGCTCCCAGTCAGGATTTGGCAATGCCTGCCGTACGCACTCCAACCAAATTTTATTCTTCTGTAAATTTCTTTCTCGTGATCAGGGTCCCCTGTTAGTAATTGACCTAGATAAACGTACTCCTTTACAGACTCTAGAGGCTGACTGGCGATCCTGAATTCTCTTTCCCTTGCCAGGCTATTGAACATTATCTTTGTCTTCTGCATATTTATCTTCAACCCAATTCTTACATTTTCTCGATTAAGGTCCTCAATCATTTGCTGTAATTCGTCTCCATTGTTGCTGAATAGGACAATGTCATCATCTGCAAACCGAAGGTTGCTGAGATATTCAACATTGATCCTCACTCCTAAGCCTTCTCAGTCTAAGAGCTTGAATACTTCTTCTAAGCATGCAGTCAATACCATTCGAGAATACCATTCGATAGGTAACTTTCTACTTTTCTTGTGGAGAACCAAGGTAGCTGTGGAATTCTTGTAGTGTTTTCTAAGATATTCACGTATGCCTCCTGTACTCCTTGATTACGCAATGCCTCTATGACTGCTGGTATCTCTACTGAATCAAATGCCTTTTCAATATCTATGAAAGCCATATAGAGAAGTTGATTGTACTCCGCAGATTTCTCGATTACCTGATTGATGACATTGATATGATCCATCGTAGAATATTCGTTTCTGAAGCCAGATTGTTCTCTTGGTTGGCTGAAGTCAATTGTTGCCCTGATTCTATTGGAAATAATCTTGGTGAATATTTTATACAATACTGAAAGCAAGCAAATGGGTGTATTATTCTTCAATTCTTCAACGTCTCCTTTCTTATGGATTAGTATAATGTTGGTGTTCTTCTAGCTCTCTGGTACACTTGAAGTTGTGAAGCATTGCGTATAAAGGGCCGCAAGCTTTTCAAACATGATATATCCTCCATCTTTGAATAAATCTACTGTTATTCCATCTTCTCCAGCAGCTTTTCCCCTGGTCATGTCTTTCAAGGCCCTTCTAACTTCATCGCTAGTTATAGAAGCTCTGTATCCGGTTCATCACTATTTCGAATGAAAGTAGCTTGGCTGTTTTGGGCACTGTACAGGTCAGTATAGAATTCTTCCGCTTCTTTTAATATGGCATCGAAGTTGCTGATGATATTACTATGTTTATCTTTCAGTGCATACTTCTTGCCTTGTCCAATGCCAAGCTTTCTTCTTACTGATTTAATGCTGCGTCCATATTTTACGGCTTCCTCAATCTTTCCTACGTTATAATTTCGAATATCCCTTACTTTCTTCTTGTTGATCAGTTTTGACAGTGCTTAGCTTAGCCCAAATATGTGGCCAATACCTTATGATAGCCAATCAATAGCCAATCTATTGCTAATCGATAATTGATCAATAATCATTACATTTCAGAAAATGCTAGGGATGGCTTAGTAGTAGTGCTTATCCTAGCCCAAAAGCCAGGACTAGCTAGGTGCCCATCAGCTACACTGTTTCTTTAGCATTGCGCCTCCAGTGCAAGCTACGCTGATTTTTGAGAAAGTCTTCCGTGGGGTTCAAGCCCAATGCCAGCTACTGACACTAAAACATCGACACTCTAATGTCGACACTATAAAATTGACACTATAATTATTGTCAGCTGTAGCATTCGTCGCTGTCAAAGTTGAGCCCTTAGAGCGAAACTGTCAATTGTTTTCTCTTATTTAAGTGAGCGAGGGCTTAAAATAACCCGTTTAAGTCATGGCGTAAATATTTGTGTAGTGGACTTATTTTTGCCATTTCTTTGCAGTGGTGACATATAATAGAGCAGGCACATTAAGCTTAGGGTAAATTGAACCTTCTGCTCACCCAACGTGCCTCCTTGTTACTTCTGAGTGAAATGTGTCGCTATACACGACCGCTTTGGTGATGGCACTAACATGTGTGATGGGTCGTTTGAGGCACAGGGACGTTTGGGTAACAATAACGAGATATTTTTTTGCTTTCGAGTAATGCTTACAGCAAATAATTATCGTGTGCATGTTTTTCAAGTGAGTAATTCAATACTTTTTATGAAGAAACGTTACATGACTGACAGTACAAATAAAATATGTTTAATTAATCATTAATTGCGACGACTCACTATAAACTGAAGAGTCATTCTACCACCTTGACTTCCTATGAATGACGTCAGCAGCATTTTGGTATAAAACTAAGTAAATTTCACGTATTTATCGGCAGTCGATTATAATTCGTGACTGAAGACGATGAACATCACTGTTGTATGACGTAAACTGAAACTGTGACGCAACGCACCATGCCCAGCAATACAGGTTTACGACAACAGCGTCGTTATCATTTCCGACGAATTCCGTCGTCAGAAAAGGGCCTTCGTAGGTACAGTTTGTCAGTGACAGTGCGACGAGCGAGCATGCAGCTGCAGGAAGCGCATACTTATCGACAATAGAGAGTACAAATTCTATTAGGTCATGACTTGCACAGTTTGCTTACGTTACCTTCGAGATAAGACTTCATCGGCAACCAATTCTGGTTTGTGCTTTCTGTCAGCGTAGTCAGCAGCGATTTCAAGGCGCTGCCACTCAAAGAGAAAGCGTTTTCGTCGTTAGAGTTCGAATTGAATACCGTTTAGAATTTATACCCCGAAGTGTCTGCCCGACCATGTTAAGAAATGGCAATTTGAGATATTTTAATTAGTCATGGAGTGGGCGAGCATCTGTTGCTAGCAAAATTGCTAATTATTCATGTTCGATGTTACATGATTAAAGGTTTGGACGACAGAAAGCTTAGCAAGTCGGTAGCTCATTTCCTCATGTGCACTTGCTACATACATTTAGGGTTGTTCATTTTCAGGTAAAACCCGATTTTACCCTATTTTTACACCTCGAACATGCTTCAGCAGAATCGGATTAAAACCGATTTCTTCCCGAATTCCAAAACCACCTAAACCATTTTTTTATTTTTACGCTGCACGGAGTTTTGACGTGGACACGTGGTAATGTGTGCAGGGTGTGCACGTGCACACCCTGCCTTGGGACAACGAAGTTGGGGACTGTTGGCTTAAATGAACTCCATTTCGCCTTAAGAAGCTCGTGTACCTCCAATCAAAAGAAAAAAAAAACGTAATGTAATTTATTACTTAGTGCATTTGGAAATTTAACCCGAAATAATCAGAATTTTGGAATGGTTCCAAAGAAACCCAATTGCTCTCCGATTATCAGCTTGAAAAATAGCACCCGATTTTTACCCCCCCCCCCCGAATTTAAAAAATATAAAACCAGAAAATGAGCAACCCTACACATATTTATTAACAATTAAGAACCTTAAGTTATCCTCATCTGCCGGAGTGAACAACATAATTTCGAAAATTCTTAAAAACGCCATTTCAGTTTCCAGCCAGATTTTGTGTCATATATTTGAGCAGTCATTGTCATCCGGAGAGCTGCCTTCCGAATGGAAAATGGCAAATGTCATTCATGTCTTCCTGAAACAAGAACTCGCCTGATAACTACCATCCCATTTCTTTAACGTGCATATGCTGTAAACTACTTGAAGATATTATCGCTTCTCACATCTACAACCATCTGGAACGAAATAACTTTTTCTTTTCAAATCAGCATGGCTTTAGGAAAGGCTACTCGTGTGATACTCAGTTATTTGAATTTACTACTGACCTGCATTTTAACATGGATGAAAGCCAGCAAACAGGTTGTATTTTTTTTAGATTTCTCAAAAGCATTTGACAGAGTTGCTCATGGCCGGCTTTTTAACAAAATTATCTACCCTTTGTCTTGATTCTCTCACAATATCTTGGCTTCGCAACTTTCTCTCATTCCGTCAACAATTCACAGTTGTCAACGGGCTTTCCTCTCTACTATCTGACGTAACCTCTGGTGTACCACAGGGAAGCGTGCTTGGACCCTTACTTTTTCTAATTTATATTAATGACCTTCGCAATAATATTTCATCCCGTTTACGTCTTTTCGCAGGCGACTGTGTTGTTTACCATAAGATCACTTCAGATACTGACCACCTGACCCTTCAAAGTGATCTTAACACTATTGTTGATTGGTGTAAAAACTGGCACAAGATTCTAAGCCCTACTAAATGTAAATATATGACTTTTAGCCGCAATTATGATATTTCTAACTTCCAATACTCTATCAATAACACATTCCTGTCCACAGCTACGTCGTACAAATATCTCGGAATCCAGTTCACACCAAATCTTTCATGGTCTTGTCACATTTCAACCATCTGCAGCAAAGCATCGAAAACATTGGGCTGCATACGCCGAAACCTGCGAAACTCGCCTAGCTCCGTTGGAAAACTAGCATATCTAACATTTATTCGTCCAAAGTGGGAATTCGCCTCATCTATTTGGTCTCCGCATCAAAAATACCTAGTTGAAATGGTTGAGTCCATTCAAAACAGAGCTGCCCGGTTCATTTCTAACAATTATAGTCCCCTTGCCAGTGTCTCCCAGCTAAAGAACCTTAATGATATACACATACTCGAAAATCGTCGTTCTATTTCACTTCTGTGTTTATTTCATAAATATGTTCACACCCGCACTTCATTTTTGCCTCTGGAATTGTCTCCTCGATCTTCACGGCGCTTACATAATCATCTCTGCTTTAACCACATATATAGTAAAACTCAATCATTCAATTCATCTGCATTACCTAAAGCAATTAAGCTCTGGAGTGATCTTCCTGACAACGTAGTCTCTTTTTCTCACCCTGGAGAGTTCAAAAAACACCTCTGCCAGCATTTATCGCTTTAGTATTGCCCTAATTGCACTTTTCTGCAGTACCACTTTTTTTCGGCTGCTTTAAATGTTGTTTTATTTTCTACTACTGTCTCACTTGTACTTGGTTATCCGTTCTTGCCATTTTCGCGTTTGCTTTGTTTTTTAATCTCCGTGCTAATAGAATATTTTTGCGCCTTTTTTGAATCAACGTATTGTTTATTTTCTGTATTTGCCTTGTACCGCGTCTCTTGTATCATTACTGTGGTTTTACACTGTATTTCTATTGATATGCCCCCCTCACCCAATGCTCTTCGGGGCAGTGAGAAATAAATAAATAAATAAAAATGAATATTGCCCATTGCAGGAAATGATAATTGAGGGTAGTAGGAACTCGAGCCGCATAGGTATTCTCTTGCCGTAGGAACTTCATGCACAATATTTAAATCCACCTTCGACAGTTATCGTATCCATGAATGGGGTACGCGGTGTCCGATTAGGAAAATATTGCTCTTAGGAAGGAAGCACGGCACAATGCCACGAAATATGGAAATTTTGTTTCACTAAGAATCATCTTTCTTCTCGTCAGCAAATAGTAGAATTTACAATCACTGTTTACTGTTGGTTAAGAAGTCATGGCATGATACCGCAAGAACTTTCGAAAATTTGAATTTCCTAGTAGACACTAAACCCCTAATAGGCATCTTTGGTTTTCTTTTTTTGTCGTGTGTTTTTTTTTTTTTTGTTTCTTTCTTGTTGGTATTGCGTATTGCGGGGTTTAGCTTTCGCGCCATGGTTTAATTTGCAACCATTTCTTTCCCTCAACCACCGTTCAATATAATGATTATAGGACCATGGTATACATAAATGAACAATGAAAAGGTCAAAGCAAGAACGATGATTGCAGGTACCTTTGGCGTAGACAGCGATACCTTAAATTCACATATATTTATTCGAAGAGCCGTAGATGTCATTAAATTCAAGGTTCTATATTATTCGGGAGTATTTCATATTCATGGGGGCTGCACTTTCGACGATGGTGGCACTTGCGCTTTTTTGTACGATGCAACTAGTTCTTTTCCTACCGTTTCCCCGGCTGTAGTTGGCAACGACAAAGCAACATAAACACGTAACAGAAGACACTAAACAACCGACACATGTACATAAATGGACTGTCAATAGCAATCCGCACGGTCCTTAAGGCGAGTTGAGTTCCCGGTTATTGTTAGCCATGGAACTGTCAGTCTCAACATCCTGACGCCGGTTACCCGCAGGGGGATGGCGTGTCCTCTTCGACCGCCGTCCACTCCTTCAGACGAGCTGACAGACCTCGGCTCTGGCTAGGCGACGTTGCGGGTCACACTGGAAGGCGGCGTGGAAGAGGCGCGTGTGACGGACAGCCAGGTTGCAACGCAGCCGGGGCGGCAGCTCCCCTGCCGTGGATGCCTGGTTGGGAGTCCGGGAGCAAGTGAGAAAGCATACGCGCCGGAAGAACATTTGCCGCTCAAAACGGCTGCGCAGTGGTCGCGACGACGCCTCCACGGCCTGCGCACGTTGGCCCCAAAAAACACGTTCAGTTGCAGGCACGTGTAAATTGATATAATACGTCGTTACACCTGCAAACCTCCGATCGTATTCATTACAAGCTCTTGCGCTCAAATTATTCCTAAGAGCAATTTGTAGCTAGTCATGGGGTGGGAAATAACGTGAGCGACGGCGGCTGGTCAATGGCAAAATGAACTTCCGAACGGAAGCTCTGAATTTAAGCCCTGGCACAATAATCCACAGTTTAAAAATAAATTGCAAGGTCACTTGAAAGCAACCTTCTGCACGCATTGAACAAATCATGGTGTCGAAACAGAACCAGAACCTGAAACGTAAATGCGACCGGAACTGAACTTTCAGCCGCAATTATGCAGAATAATGATACAATAAGGGAGTGCCAGAATTTAAACTGAGAATGAAGCGCAAACAATAGAAAGGTTAGTACTTTGTCATGAATTGGTCTTCCATATTAGGTGATAAAAGAGGTGCTCTTTATCCTGAGCCAATGAAAACAGATCTTTTCAGAATAGGCGCGCCTCAGATGCCACTCCATATGACTCGCGTCAAGTGTTTCGTGCTATAGAGGCCTGACCTCGGCTGTTTTTCAATATCTAATGAGAGAGAGAGATAAACATGCTTTAGTGATATGCTGGAGATGTTACCCCAGTTGTTCGCCTGACATGCGACTCCAGGTGCTGGGTGATGATTATGATATATACAGTGAGAAGTACTTAACCGTACATGCTGTCCCAAACGCACACACAAATATATATATATATATATATATACAAACCGTCATTAAAGCTCGTCACCAGCAAGAACATCTGCAGCGCTTTAGTGGTGCGTAACACACTGGTGGTGCTCTGCCACGGGCCAAGAATGTGCCGCAGTTCCAAGCTGGAGATTCGTTGAAGGTGCAGTGCCGCCTTTAAAGACTGTCTCTCTGACGCATAGCGGCAGCATTCGCACAGCACTTGTTGCAGGTCATCAGGGGCATTTCATTCAAAGCACATCGGAGAGTCCGTCAGTTGTATCTTCCACTTGAAGGAGTTCCTGAAGGCGACGTTAAATCTGATGCGGTGTAAGCATTATTGCTCTCGCCTATTGAGGCCTCAGCTGAGACAATTTCTGAACTCGGCCATGCCAGATCAACATTGCGGACTAAACTTATTGCTCGAGCAGTCCCTCGGAATCATTGTTTTAAAGCGAAAGCTGTATATGGTCAGGCGAAACGAAAAACCGTTCGTCCCATGTTTCGCTAAACGTCTCCATCGGCTGCGCCGTCAGTTACCGTCGTTCTCCACGTTGCATTTAAGCGCACGCGCCATTGGCAGCGCCGTTAGTGACGTCGTTAGCGAAGGCGTTCCCGCCATTGCCACGTTGGCGCTGCCCTCCCCGCAACGCAGCTTCCTCGGCTCGCCATTGTCGCTATGCTTTCGATATCTCGAGTTCGCTCGGCGTCGTGGTTAGCATCCGCCCACCATTTGCGCTTGCGTTCCACTAGAAAGACAAACATGTCACCAATAATTCAGAAACGCTTCAATACAGCGTCGAGATTAACCCACTGCTAAACACCGGGGCCGTACGTTTCAGCTTTGCTGGTTAACCATCTATATGGAGTGCTTGGGTGGTGTTTTTTTGTTCAACATCACGTATCAGCCGTTAACGGAGACGGCCTTATTATAGCTGTAAATGAAAAAAAAAAGTTGTCGCAGTTTCACCCGAAAGGCGAAGCATCAATTGCGATAGCAACTTAGTAGAGAGCTATACGGAGTAAGGATAGTAGTTTTATCCGCTGTACAAACTTGGACATGCAGCAGCACCGGCAACACACAGCACTGTTGTCGACGCCGTCGGCGTTTTGCCCGCGTTCGCACAAAATGCGTGCGGCGTTGGTGACTGTTGCCGGAGCCTCTGATATAAATAGGCACTTGGTGCCGCAGCTAAACGTCGCCTCCCTTCCCTGCCCCCCCCCCCCCCCGCGGCCTTTCGTGCGTCAGAAGAAGGCGCGTTTGCTCTACATATATGGTGATTGTAAAGGAGGAAAGAGACGCCTACTTCTGCAGCCCTTAAGGGAGCACGGCACAGAACGCGCGTTTGTTCTCCGCCGTTTGTTCACTCCCCGTGAAAGCGCGCGTCCCTCGCGCCCTTTCACTCGCACATACAGCGTTCGGCGGCGCGCGGCGACGATTTCATCTCCATTGACGTCATACGGAACCTCACGGCGACGGCGACGGCAACAGCGACGGCGACGCCGACGGCAGAAATCTGCTTTGGAGTGTCCATATAATTGCTATCGCAATAAAATTTAAGGTGTACAGCACAATTGCTAATAACAAAAATATTCCCTGAGGTTAAATGAGCGAAATGTCTCTTTGGCTTCGTTTTGCAAAGGCTATGCACACTTCCGCGCTTGGTAAGCTTCTCTATAACGTTCTAATCTGGCCTGCCTTTGCTCCGGTGCTTAAACAGCCAACTTGTCTTTTGCTTGAGATTTGGCAGCCTGCCGTCTAGCTATAGCTTCTCGATGATTATATTCAGCTTGTCACTTGCGCTGAAGCGCACGCACAGACGACCCAGCCGGCGCGCCATCCATGGCGACACTGAGCGACCAAGCGCCAGTGAAACAGCCGGTCAACCTTCGCCTAGTCACGTGGTACCGCAGCGGTGAGGCTCCGAGCTAGCGCAGCGATGAAGCCTCTCCGCAGCAGATTACGTGGCGTCACGTCACACCTGCCACACTTGCGCTCCCGTGGCTCGCGCTCCGGCCACTCAAGGTCATTGCGACACGATGAATGACCTTGCGAGACAAGGCTTGGTGGAGCTTTCGCTATAAAAAGGCGTTATTAACCACACCCGAGAGTATATGCTGAGTTGTACAAAGGTCCGCTCAGGGGAGAAATCAACCGAATACTTTATTTACTCTTTTAGAGATGCAACGGAAATCGGGATTTTTAGTATTTTCAGTCCTCATCTGTCTTTCATTTTAGCATTTGCTGTAACGAATCTGCATCCACTACTGAAACACATTTCCCCCTAATAGGGGTATTTAGGGTATCTGAAGTAAAGCTTAACACCAACGAACGTAGCGCTGCACCCTGCAATCCAGCAGAGCTACCGCGAATGGTTGTCGCTATTATCCAGTGCGTGGTAGACTTGTGTGAAACTACACGCGAGATTTGATTTTGCTCAGCTGATGTTTGAACTCATTGATGGCGCTATACGATGCTCTGAACATAGTGCAGAGCAATAACGCATCAAGTTGAAGCCTTTCCCTCTAATTCGCCCTTCATAGGCGCTGACTAGCGGCTGTGTAATAAAAGATATCGGAGAGGGATTTTCAGTATCCATCCTTGTTCATCACACAGAAAAGCGAATGTTCTCAACTGCTTGCATCACCAACGGCAGAAGATTGAACGAAATATCACATTGTCATTTACTTGTGCGCATCTTAGGCAGCAAATAGACTCTCCTTGTTACATCCTGTCATGGCTTGACTTCTGGATCACAAATTTTCTGAAAGTCTTTCTGTAACGTAAGTAGAAACTCGAGTCATCGTGACACCGGAAATAGAAATACCGTACAGAAACCACCCGTTGTATAAAGTACACGGTGCCTCGCTCTTCGCTGACCTACCCCCCTTTGCTATTCTTTGTTTTCGGTGTTTTTTTTTTCACTGGCGCTACAAAAACACAGGACGAACAGCCAGAGGAGACAACAAACAGTGCTGTCACCTGGAGACGACGCATAGACCACTATAGTCTTCAGGGAACTTCATGAGCCATAAACATTTGGCGCTAAGTCCAACAGAATGACTACTGTAATAAACGCTTAAGAAAACGTAATTTCTCGTCTAACAAATCAATCGGAAGAGCGATCAAAAGTTGTCTACCTCTCGCGCGTGTAATATCATCAAAATATTTCTGTCGCCATTGTCGTGGCCGACTAGCAACATTGTATGACCTAGATTGGAAACAAAAAAAAATACCAAAGCTCGCGGCATCTGATGCTTGTCACCAGTACTTTGCTGCCGGTTGAGCGGCTACTCAGCTTGTGGGCAATGACTCACGCCACGCTGAGGACATGGACTTCTAATGTTACCTTGTCAAGAGGTGCGGTGGTACTTTATAAACCGTTTTTTCGACAACCTTGCCTAATATGTAATGCCGGACGCTGCAGTGAGATGAAACATACGTCGATGCACAAAGCACACCTCGGCTGAGATTGCAATATTGTTCAGATTTATGGGACTTTATAACATAAACCTGAATGGTTCGTAGGACAATAAGGTAGCTAGTACTGACTCTAAGAAATCACAGCATATCCACGGGGTGAATTATGATGATGAGTGGGCGAAGCTCCGGAGGGAATCATCGGATCTCCCGCTTAAGGGGACGCTAGCACAAACGCGTTAGAAACGTGCAGTACTCTCTAGTAAGGGGGAGCGGCCACAGCGTCTTACGCAGCCATTTACACATGCCGGAACGTGCACCGCGTTTGCCGACGCCATCACATGACTGCTGAGAGAGTATACCCCCCGTATTCATAAACGCTCCTCGACTTGAACTTGACTTGCCACCACCTTGGGCAGCGCGTTCGAAACGCGTTGAAGGTAAGGCGGAGAGGCCACAGCGTCTTATACCAGCTTCTTACACGGGCCATAACGCGCTAGCACAAACGCGTTAGAAACGCGCTAGAAACGCGGCCTTTCGTTAATGTTGGGTATTTATTGCCATCGTGGTGCGTGTGTCTATGTGCGCTTCGTGGCGTAGTCATATATGGAAGAAAAAGGAATGTTCGTACCTTGGGGCACTCACTGTTTTATATGTAGGAAACCAGAGACAATTGAACACGTTTTTCTAGATTGTTCCGGAGGTTACTTCTTTTGGGACATACTTCAAAGAACTTTAAAAAAAGACTTACCTATAGATAGCTACGGCATTAGATTTTTACCGGTCAATAACGACGAAGGCATCCTATTCGACATGATAATGCTCCTGGGCCTACATAGTATTTGGTTGTCAAGAATGGCCCATCGTCATGCAGATATTGACGCGCGGCCAATAAGGAGTTACTTTCGCGAATCTGTTAGCAGAATGGTTCAAGTGTATAAACTTCATGAACCCGAACCAGACTGGCTTCCTAGGTTAGAAGGGCTGATGTACATGCCCGAGTTTTGATTGTTCCTCTTTTCAGCCCTTGATGTGCTGATACGATTGTACACTGTATTTCTGTGTGAATTTATTAAAGGCAATAAAGAAAGAAAAAAAAGCTTCGTGGCGTAGTGGGCTAACGCCGCGCGCTCGGAAGCGAGGGGTCCCTGGTTCGATTCCGCGCTACGGACACAACTCCGGAATTTTGTTTCTCATTTTTCTCAGACTGGTTACACACTACTACTACTACGACGGGGACGGAACGGGTGCCGCTATAAGGAGCTTCGCTCCTAAAACATCATTAGTAAAGGCGCACTACGAATGACAAAAAGCGAAAAGCGTAGTGATAGGGCACAGCCGTTTTGTTATTCCTTTGGCGCTATGTTATTATTAGGACGGCGTTCTCCTGACCATCTTCACTATTAACATTTTATGGCTTCGGAAATAAATTCAAGCTGCACTACCTCAATGCAATAACGTGAATAAGTAAGTTTGTTGTCAGATATTTTTTGAGTAAACAACGCTAAACACGGTACACAGAACAAGAGCAAACATGATGCTCCGCTGGCTGCCTACTTCTGGGTGTAAATTTGGCTGATGGTGACGCATCCTGCTTGCGCACAATAAGAGTCTGGTTTGTCTCTACAGCTTATTTATTAAGCATTGACCATATTATCACCGTCTAAATTGCCCGAGCGTCCCAAGGCACTACTCAGTTTAATTTTGAGGGCCTGACATTTTCTACCTTGGTACACAAGCATTTTTTTGCGTTTTGCCACCACTTGGAGATTGCAGTCTCTATCGCAGGAAATCGACAGCGTGACTTTCTGCTCAGTTGCCTAACGCTATGGTCATTGAGCCACCGAAATTGCTGGCTTATAACGCAGGCTCTGATGTTGTGTGTTCCAAAGCGACGATATGATTATAAGGCGCGCCGTAAGGGGGGGGAGTCACGATTAATTTTGACCGCGTCGTGTTCTTAGCAGTACCCCTAAGTGCAAGCTTACGAGCATTTTATCCATTTTTCTCCTTTAGAGATGCGGCCTTTGCAGTCGGCATCACACCCGCGAATTTGAGCTACGCCCTAGCGTAGCCACTACGCTACTTCGGCAAATTATCGGTGACTCCGATGTAAAGTGAACATTCCGGTCAATCATTTTAGCAGAGCACCGATGCGTGATGGGTAGTATCTACATACCCACGTGCTGCTACCCCATGGTACCAGATTCTTATTCCACTGGGCCGCGTGCCGCACTATGGTACCTGTCTACTGGCTCATTGCCGCTTAGGCTCGGCGAACAGAATGACGCACACATAACACCCATCAAGATCGTAACGACAGCTCTGGGGAGAGGTTTCTGTCACGGGCCAGCAAGACTATAGAGAGGTTAAAGGCTACTTGACGATAAACACTATAAACAAGTTTAGTCTGACAAAGTATTCTTTCAAAACAACATTTCCATTAATTTTGTATTCAGAGGTCGATTGCTAGAAAGTAAAATGAAGGCCAACCTTCCGTATTTAATATGGCGCCGAAAAATGGGAGCCGGTGCGTCAGGGTGTCGTCATTGCTTTGAAATTATTTTCTGGTGTTGTGACATAGCACAAGTTCTGTAAACTTGCTGAGTTTCAATAACTTGCCAGTTTCCGTCCTTGGGTCATTCACAATGCCATATAGAGGACTAAAAATCTCAGTGCTCGAATGACCCATTGAGCGAAATACAGCTCCACTAACGTGAAACCTGGGGAGATGCGAAGCATGCAGTAATGCACCACTAATGGCCTCATACTGCTTTAAGCAATGGCACATAACCCCATAAACGCGGCCTCCCCATTACGACGACAGAAGATAAGTGATATTCTACGCAGGAACGACGAGTGGCAACGCAGCGAGCTGTGGAAGACCACAACAAAGACGAACGCGGGAGCAGTGGCACGAGCGCGTGGCGAGCACGAGCACGAACTAGAGCACTGCACGGGCCGGATTTTTCGGCCCGAGCCCGGCCCGGGCCCGCTTTATAAAGCCCGAGCCCAGCCCAGGCCCGTGGTACCAAGCCCGGGCCCGGCCAGGGCCCGGGCGTACATGACCGAGGCCAGCCCGGGCCCGGCCCGGGCCCATGGCTCCAAGCCCGGACCCGGCCCGGGCCCGCGGTTCCAAGCCCGGACCCGGCCCGGGCCCGGGCGTTCGTTACTAAACTTAGCCAGGGCGCGCGTGTTCATGAACAGGCCCGGCCCGGGCCCGCTTGAGGATATTTGTTGATGGTGATTATTATTGATGCCTTGCGCTTTGTAGCGGGCGATCACACGGAAAATTAGGTGTGTACATGCATCGAAATGTTGCTTTACCCTCGGTGGTAGCTCAGCGGTTAAGCTGTTGCGCTGTTAAGCCCTAGGACGTGGGTGGTATTCCCGCGGCCACGGCGGCCGCATTTCGATATGGGCGAAATGTAAGAACACCCGTGTTATTTAGGTGCACGTTAAATAACTCCAGGTGGTCGAAATTAATCCAGTCCCCACATTGGCGTATCTCGTAATTTTATTGTGGTTTTGGTATGTAATACCAAGGAATATAAATGAGATTTGGTACATGAAAAGTCATTACAATAAAAGTATAGTGACAATAAAACATGGTAACAAAATTTATTTAAAAGGAGTGTACAACTAAAATGGAAAAGCGGAGAGAAGCAAACCCGGCATATTTTCTTTAATGCTCTTTTCTACACTCGCGTTGGAAACATTACTTACACATTTTTTAAAAGAGGCTCTTGAATAATAATTTGTTCCAGCAAGATAAAAAAGCTTAACGTTATATATGGTGAACAGCCAGCAAAAGCAGATGAAATATAAATCGTTCATATTCTAACGTTGACACGGAAACGTAATCACCCCGTACAATATAATTATATAATCAACCTGTCACACACCACACTTGATGCTATTACAGATAAAAGGTTTCTCCTTTTTTATCAAATAAATATAGAAAATACGCTTAAAATAACGCCCGGTGACACAAAAAAGACCGCACCCAAAAACGATGCCACAGCAATATAAGCCTGAAAAGGCCAGCAAAAGGAAGAAATTTACATGTTCTTGTGCAAAAACAGCAGGTTGTCCAGGCTCTCCGGCTTCAAGCAGGTCCTCCTCTCTTGGAGTACGTACCCAGCTGCACTAAAATTGCGTTCGCTACTGGCGCTCGTCGATGGGATGCAAAGTACTTTTCTTGCAAGAAATGAAAGCCCACGGTATTTACTACACTGGTCTTCCCACCATTCAAGCAGTTTCTCAAAGTCCTCACACGAGTCACTGTCCCGAAGGTAACTGTCAAGCTCACTGTCGGCTGGCTGAGTTTCCACAGCATCGTGCCACTCCTTAAATTCGTCAAGGAACGTACGCTTCGCTGGGGGTCCATTATCCGGCTGGTCAGTGCTCGTTTCTCTTTGTGGAAAACGCAGATGTACATCAATTAACAATTCGCGTACTCTGTCGTGAACAGTTTTCCTCTCCTGCTCCTCAAGCACGCGGAGATGGCGGAAAGGCGGCCACAAGAACGTTGCGATTTTGTGAAGTTCTCCTATTTGCATTTTTGTTTGAAGAAATTCTAACGTCCTCGACTTGAGCTTGCACACTTCTGGTGAGTCTGTCGAAGCAGCAGTAAGGTGCTTCTTCAGTTTGGTGTAGTACATCAATACAAGGGGCAGCGTTACGACTTTGTCCTGCTCAAGCTTATCGCTGGCCTCTTTGAAGGGCTCCAAGAATTCGACGACCTCCGTCAACAAGGCCTTATTGACGTCTTCCAAGAGTAGATTACCCCTTGAATTCAGGAGGTTCTCTATCGCATCGTACTGAGTTAGCACGGACTTGATCATGGCGAGTTTCGAATTCCACCGCGTGCATATCTCCTGGCACACACCGTGTGGTAGCTGGCTCGTCAGTCCGCTCTGTTTTAAAAGAGTCACGACAGCCTTCACTTTTTTCAGTTGTTCCAAAAGGTCAGGCAGTTCCTCAGCGAGGTACCCGTCATCAAACGCGTTCCGAAGAACGGTGTTCAAGACGTGAGCACAGCAGCTCATTCTGGCATACGGACGCAGCGCGCTAATCATGTTGGCACCCTGGTCTGTCACGAACACCACATTGCTTAACATGCCTTCATCGATCCTCAACTTCGCGCTCCTTCGTACAACCTCTTTACGGATGTTCTCTCCCGTTTTTCTCTCGGGGGGAAAATCACTAGTGAACAGAACAAGGCTCCTCAGTTCCCATTTCACACTCACGTAATGCGCCGTTGCAGTGATATAGGCGACTTTCTTGTAGTCGTCGGTCCACATGTCAAGGGTCATCGAGCAGCGACCTTCCTTCATCGCTGAGTGGATCTCAGGCATCACCGCTTCTCGGAGCTCGTTCACAACTTCGGACACCCTGCGAGACACCGTCGTAGGATGCGGAATCACGGTCCTCGCGGATATGCTCCCGTACTTGGCACCGATAGCAATCAGTTCGTCGGCAACCTTTAGGAAACCGTCGTCGCAAACAACGTCAAATGGCCGCATATCTTTTGCGCACCACTTGACGCAAGCAGTCGTTAGATTCCCCTTTACGGTAGGTGAAACCTGGGGTTTGGTCTCGGTGAAGAACGAAGTAATGGCAGCGGTGTCATCTCCAGCCTTGCACTTGTGGCGGTTCAGGTGCGACGTTCCTGTCTTCCCGCCATCATATGCGAAGAAAGCTTTGCAGCTTTTGCACTGCACATGTCCTACTGGTGATAGGGTGTGCACGTCAACCACTTCCAGAAAATGTTTCCAAACCTGGCTTTTCTTAACTTGCTTGGAGACAAGCTTTAGCTTCCCGGCAGCGAGCTTATCTCTTAATACAGCAGCATTCATGGTGCCACGTGTACGGGAGACAAATTACGAACTATATAACGCCGGTAACCAACACGTTAAAAGCATCAGCGCGCTCTGACGAGCTGCGACAGAACAGCCAAAGCCTATTTTTTTCTCTCTTTTTCAGTAGATGGCGACGTTGGTCCCACGTTACGCACGAAGCAGCTCCTCGCAGGTGCCAGGAGGTTCCTTATGGGTGGGCCGCGCTGTGCGCATGCTCCGCCTAGCCGGCTGTCGCCTAGCAACGGAGGTCGTCTCTTAGGCGCTTCTTCCTTCGCGCGCCTCTTATTTCTGCCCACGTGTCAGGATTTAGCAAAATCTCGCAGTGGTCGCTGCAAGGCGGCAAGGCCTTCATTTTCGGGATGGCGCGCATTACACGCGCTTGCGCCTTGGGATGGTTCAGGTGTGCGCCTCGAGCAACACAGTTCCGAACTTAAGATGTCTGTGACAAGGAATGTCCCTTTAATTCCCTCACTGCTCAAGCAAAAAATATGACGCTTTGAAGGCGATTTAAAGTTTACACACGCCTTAACATCAGCCCTTCGACCAGAAGGATAGTCATATACAGGGTGTTTCAGTTAACATGGGTCAAACTTCAGAAATATGCAGATGCTTCGTAGCTCGACAGAACCAAGGTAATGTTTGCCGTCGCTTGTAGATACACAGGTTATTTTTTTGCAATCCGCCTAATTCGATAACAATTGTCTTAATTAATTAATCAACTTCTCAGTTATTATAATTAGATAAAAGTGTCAATGAGTAAATTGTAGAGCACCATGAGAAACTCCCGATACAGCTTTCTGTTGCTCAATACGTGCTGCATATAAGTGTTTTTCCGAGTCTGTAGCAAGCTCGCGAATACACCCAAAATGACCGCGCGACTGGCCGCTCGAGGCACTTTGCGTGTATGCGCGGGTTTCTTTCTCATTCGAAAAAAAAAAAAAAAAAAAACATTATGTTGCACGTATTGAGCAACAGAAAGCTGTATCGGGAGTTTCTCATGGTGCTCTACAATGTTCTCATTTACATTTTTAATCTAATTAAATAATTGAAAAGGTGTATAATTAATTAAGACTAAATATCTAATTAGGTGAATTGCAAAAAATAAACTGAGTATCTACAAGCGACGGCAAGCAAAATTACCTTGGTTCCGTCGTTCTACGAAGCATTTGTATATTTTTAAAGTTTGGCCCAAGTTAACGGAAACACCCTGTATAATGCGGTCTACAGCTCTATAGGCGCAACGAAGGACGCGAGCATCAAAAGCTTGTTTACTTACAGATTGTACCATATGTGTCAACCTCACCTCCAGCTCTGGCCCATTATTGTGCTGTTATTGTTCCCCTGGTGCGCATGTATTTAGCTTGATCGTACAAGTTTGATCCATGAGGTCATTTGCTATACGAATATATATATATATATATATATATATATATATATATATATATATATATACAGGCAAATTCATGAGCATACATCATAAAATAAGCGCACCAGTAGAAATAGATACTCTTCGCATTAGCGCTACAATAATTTAAGAGTATCGACAGTGGTCATCACAATGTAATCTCAAAAGCGGTACCGTGGAAATTGTTTGAAGAGTGCTTTTTTGTATAATTTATTTTTCCTCACGTGGAAGCAATGTTCGTTTTTGTGGACAAGACAAGAAATAGAACTTCATCTGTTTTTCGCTTTTCTTTAGTAAGGTATGCTAAGAGCCAGCTCTCTGCACGTGTCACTTCAGCTTGGCACAAAATACCTTAGACCATGCAATGCATAACGTTCGCGTGTGCTCGAAGGCCCGACTTAGTCCTTTTAATGAGCGGGCCCGAGTCTGGCCCGCGGCCTCAAGCCCGGGCCCGGCCCAGGCCCGCGCTTTCAAGCCCGGGCCCAGCCCGGGCCCGCCGGCAAAACGCTTCGGGCGGCCCGGCCCGGCCCGCGGGCCGGGCCGGGCCCGGGCTTTCGGGCCGGCCCGGGCCCGTGCAGTGCTCTAGCACGAACCACTTGCTTCAACGCAGCGAGCTGTGGAAGACGACGACGAACGCGGAAGCAGTGGCACGAACACGGGCTCAGCGCGAGCACGAGCCGCTTGCTTACCGTGACTACGACGGCGATTACGACAGGAGACGCCGAGAGCCCGAGCGCATAAGGTGCTTCGCACCTAAAACTTAATTCGGTACGAGATTGTGTCACCACATATTTCGACGTCATGAGCGATTGGTGCGGGAACTTGACGGTGTCGCAAACCCTTGTCCGTTTTTGTGTATTTTCTGGCTTACCAAGCTTCCTCTCGTGGTTAGAGTACCTTGCCTTGGCTTCGCAGAATGGTAATTTGCAATACTGATAACGCGTACTCATATATCTTTTTCGTTTGAGGATTTTTTCACTGGCTAAGAAATGTTGAAAATTATCACTAAGCGCGAGCATACCTTTCTGTAGTGGAACTTTCTCGAATGTTGTCACTGATTCTATAGCGAAAAATCTTGTCCGTAATCAGATTACATGCACAAAGCGAATAGTGTTGTACACTCTAGAACGCGCATCAGTCAGTCCCAGCGGTGTTGCTGGTAAGTGCGACTAAAGTTTACTAGAAGGGGGTAGTGTGTTTAGGGGCGGCACGAGCCATGCATTGCCGTCAGACCGCAAGTGTGGAAAGGTCCGGCACTTCCATGCCAGCCCATGCGACAGTAACGCCGCCACCAACATCCATCTTACCTTCGCTAATTCCTGGTGTTGTCAGTTGTGCTGGTTGTACGCCCCTAGCGCGTACCTCGAAACGTCAAAATTTGTGTTGTTCGTTATTATTATTTTTTAGTTTATGTAGTTCAAACGTCGCATTGTTCAAAGTCAGGGCTTAATTATCCCTAAGGTATTCCAGTTTGAATTATACACCGCGATATAAAGAGCTGGATGGGTGTAATCATGTGTACCTAGTTCTTGAATTAATTCGTTAGAAAACTTGCCCGACATTGTCAGACAATCATGTGGATCAAATGAGATGATCCCACACCAACTCAGTTCCGAATTGTTGCTTGTGATTATATAACCGCGCAAAAGCTGTCAACTCGGACAATGCAGAGCTCGCTGAAGAAATTAGCTTTCTTGAACCTTGTCATGGCTCCACCCGAGAAGCCACAGTTAACCATCCGAACACTGCCGTCGAAGCAGGGAGGTTATCGCATTGAAGCAGATCGTATTCACTTGTTAGGAATTTAAAAAAAATCGCAGTTTCGGATGAAAGCGAAGCATCGATTGCGATAACAAATTGGTGGACAGCTATACAAAGTAAGGACAGTAGTTTTATCGGCCGTAAAAACTTGTAAACATAGGCACACTAACTAAATTAACAAGCATGGTGTCATGCGTGCACAAGCAAACAGGAAGTTAGGAACGCATCTCACTCGATGACCGCGGAAACTCGCTGTCAAAACGCTGGAGTCAGTCAGCCCGGCAGGAGCAGCAGCGAGCGCATTAAACTTCGTGCCGGCGCTCCCATCAACGCGATCTTAGCCACGAAAACACAGGGAGAGAGGACTCTGCCCCCGCCGCAGATGGCTTTCGAAATACAGCCGCGCAGGCGGGCACTCGCGGCACACAACGCCCCCCCCCCCCCCCCCCGCCCCCCGCCCTTCAACCTCCCCCTTCAGAGCCTTCCGACCCGGCGGGAGCGCTGATGATTGTGCTGATGATGTAGTGGCGACCAGCCCCTTTGTAACGGCTGGACACACGCAATGTGCTGGCTAGAGGGTCTAACAAATAAATAAATAATAAATAAATAAGTAAATAAATAAATAAATAAATAAATATACAGCTGAATAAATAAATAAACATAAGGGAGAAAGAGAGAAAGAAAAAGAAAGAAAGGAAATGGGCACTTCGTAGATCGCTACACACTCCAGAGTCACATCCGACGCACACTGGTCCACCACTCAGTCAGTCGCTTTTTGGTGTCCACTACAACGCAGTTCCGGCCGACGTTGCGTCCAATCGCGATGTGGTTTCCATCATCCGCCTCGAGCACGTGGAAACCAAGCGCCCGAGGGAAATCGCGCACCGCCGCAATACAGCGCCGCCCCTGAACCTGGGTGTTCGCAAATAGAAGTGTAGGGTCCGCCCCTGAAAACTCTTAAGTTTGTCATTGATGTGTTTTGATCACAATTCTATCGTATTTATTTCTAGTCTGAGCTTTCTCTTGCTCATAGGGCTGCGGATGATTATCTTTAACAACCCTTTCCAGCTATTTTTTTATTGTTTATTCAAGAATTACCCCGCATTGCCCGAAGGCGTTATAGCAGGGGGGTTACAGGAGGCAAAAAAACAAATCTTCATTCGTACAGCACACTTGCTCTTCACACAGCTGATTCCACTCCACAATAGTTTTAACAAAAAAGGAATCCGCAAGCAAGTTCGTCCTGGCACGGTACTCGCAGATTTTAAGAGAGTGGTCATTACGCCGAGAAATATAATGTGGTTGTTTCAAGTAGCTTTCACTGCTAATTCCTGTCTTATTATTAAATATGAGGTGTAAAAACTTAAGTCTCAACTTTTTCCGCCGAGAGGAAAGCGGTTCCCAATTCAATTCCTGTTTCATTTGAGTACAACTTTCTCTCCGCCCATATCGCGCCAGGACGAACCTAGCAGCTCGGTTTTGAATTCTTTCCAGTTTATCAATCAAGTTTTTTTTGCGCGCGGTCCCAGACAGCGCAGGCGTATTCTAAAATCGGTCTCACACATGTTAAGTAAGCAGTTTTCTTTAGGTTCGTCTGTGAACATTTCAAGTTCCTCTGAATAAAATTAAGTGCCCTACCAGCTTTTACAATGACGTCATCCACATGAGCAGACCATGAGCAGTCAGATGATAACGTCACACCTAGATACTTGTATATAGGTTCGGTTTTTATCAGGGTATTATTTATCTGGTAAAGACTTACAATCCGTTTCTTCTTTCTTGCCTCTAACGCTTAATTCAACTTGTTCCATTAAAGGAAGTGTGCTTGCATGTGGAGTAGGGCTATAGTTGTATTTAGGTAGGAAGACAGATTGAAAATATGTATTCAAACACGTTGCCTTTTCAATATCGTCTGTAATTATTTGTTGATTACAAACAATTTCATTTATTCCTACAAAATCTGATCCGCATCCTTTTAAAAACCTCCAAAAATGTTTAGGATTAGATTTCATTCTGTCGTTGAGTGTCTTAAAGTACTCTTCCTTCGTATTTTTTATAGCAAACTTATACTCCTGTGTTACTTCAGATAACTTCATCTCGCATGCAGAATTCTCGCAAGCTATAATTCTGCATGCGAGATGAAACAATGAAAAAATGCCTAAATGTTTCTAATTATCAAAACTCGTTACTGTTTCACAATTCGCTGTCGTCTTCTGCGCTGTTAGCCTCAGCCTTCTATTATCTAGCTCATAGTTCTCATTCAGCACAAAGTTCAAGCGACGTAGTGTCTGTGCCCACGGTGTGGCTCATTCTATGGCCTACGGTGAGAACCAACGTATGCGTACCACGGATGGCAGTCCTGTCTATGATATGTAGCGAGACGTAATACGAGGACATAAAAATGAAATGGCGAGTAAAATCAGGCATCCACCATTTATACGAAAATCAAGTGGACTGCTTGAACAAGAGTGATGCTGTGAAATAACCTACACCTCATGAACGAAGCGAATTGTCGCATGAGTCAAAACAACGCTGTAAGATATATACTCGCTAGCTGAGGACACTCGCGAGACGCGATCGACCATATAAAGTAGCAAAGGCGCGCGCCGATCTGCCCGGTGGCGGCAGCGGATACCTATCGGCGGTACGACGCAACTTCAACACAGAAACCTTTTATTGGTTTAATCTCCCGTTAGTATAGCAACAGGCGCTTCGCAGGAAATCCGAAATGATTGAGTGACACGAGAAAGTAGGTCACCGGGGAATGGACAGAACGTGGGGGAGAGGGCATGTGCGCGTTCCTTGTCTGCGCAAGTTCTCGCCTGCGTTCTAACTGAAATTGAGTCGTACCGCCGATAGGTATCCGCTGCTGTCACCCGCCCCATAGACGCGCGCCCTTGCTACCTTATCTGGTCGATCGCGTCTAGCAAGCAAACCGAGAACTGTCCTCACTTAAAGAATACATATCTTACACCGTGGTCAAAACACACGCACACGCACACACGCCCGCCCGCACACACACACAGACACGCACACACGCAAGCGCGCACGCACACAAACACACACACGCACGCACAGATTTATATTCATATAATCACACGGTCGAGTATCACTGGAAGCACTTCGTTTTTTGTTAAAAACAGTGCGCAGCATAACGCTCATAAAGACACTACTAAGATTTCTCTTGCAAGCACAAAGTCAGTAACAGGCAACGGGCCATGAGAAGACCAGACGACAAAGAAAAGCGACAGCTGAAGACAGCCATCGTCGTCTATGAATTGACAGCCATCGTCGCTGCCAATCCATAGTCTAAACCCCATATTAACATCAGTCCTGGGCGAAATGACGTTATTCATGTCTTTCAGTCGCTTCGTGCGATGTTCTTTCTATACACTCTAAAAAAGGGGGAGTGAGAATGGAGCAACGGGCTCCGTTCCTCCTTCAGGCCAGCGAGTTCCTCCTTCGACTAAGGTTCACGCGCTGCGCCCTCTTGCGGCAATCGTAAATGGAGGAACTTTCCTCTCTTAGCGCGAGCACCCCGGGACCTGAAAATGCGTTGCGCCGTGATCCCGTGTAGCGCATTGTGATTTCATCGGCTGCGACCGATCGGTTCCATCTCTACGAGCACCATAGGCGATCACTTCACCCACTGACTGTGTTTGAGTGCCTTCAATGTGCTACATGGATACTTCATCGCGCAACGATGCGCATGCGATATCATGAACATCGGTGGAGGAAGGTTGATCGCAAAACAGGTAAGTTATTGTATTCTCGATCATTGGTATGCGCATACGAATTGCTCTCAGCATTAGCCTATACGTTTTAGACGCAGTCCTTTTAGACAGTATTTACTGCACCGAGATGCAAGCAAGACCTTAAAATGTATTGGTAATCTAGATCTTCTTGCTCATCTAGGAGATAATGCTTAAGGATATTTCTTTTCTTTATTCTCGCGGTACATGCGGCTGTCGTGCGATTATTATTAGTGCGAAAGTGCCTATTAAGTTGCGTTAACAAAAAACAAATATGTGAAAACGCGTACGTGTAATGGAAGCGGTGCAGAAAGTGAGCGATAGTATCCCGAAATCGATCGCCACTGAAATTTATGGCCGCATTGGCTATGGTGCTTTATTTTCTTATGGTCGCGGCTTCGACTCCGGTTCCTGTGGCCGATTGCGGTGGGGGCGGAATTTGAAAGCAACTGTAGTCTCTTGTCAAGTTTTTATGCAAATCGTAACATATTATTCTACAGCTATTTTGACTATGTTGTTTACGTGGTTCAAAACAAACAAGGCCAAGTGATCTGATTTGTTTTTCATGCACCATGCTACATCATATTCGGTTTCAAAAAACTTTGTCCACTTTTTTCAGTGTCATGCGTTACTGCATTTGAGAATGACATTTTCACAATTGAATTTTTTATTCCTTTTAGAATACATGGCTAACTGGAACAAGCACTGGACCTTAATATGTACATCTTCGAAGTGGAAGTTCAGCACATGAAAAGACGCGACTTAATTGCTTCTATAACCTGCATGGCTTTTGAAAAGAAATACAGACGCCAGAGCCAACCATAAATGACACAATTGCCGATTTTGTTGTGTTTGCTGCTTTGTTGTGATGTCTTGCAATAATTACTTATTTCATGAATTTCCATCAATGTTGTTGAATGCCACCAATCTTGATTACTTAAAAATTACCGAGATTGCTGGCAAAGGTGTGTGATAATAAAGCAATCTTGCCATGCTGTAATAAAGTGTGCATTTATTTACTCTTGTTCCTTCACTATCTTAATTTAAAATTGCTTTCAAACGAAAGCCAACTTAACGTGTTGTCAGCCAAGCTGGCAAGCTTTACAGGTGAGATGTCGCATGTTCAGATGTCACGAGCATTAGGTGTTATGCATCAAAAATGCTTGCGAATCGTTGTTGTCCTGAATTAGTTTTTAGCTACTCCTTCATGAAATCCCTCTTTCCCACCAGTCCACATAATTATCAGCCTTACTTTGCCGTGTCAGTCCTTAAAAGCCTATACATAGTTGTGCTATACATCTACTGCTTGTAATAAATTATCAACGAGACCAAATTGCCATTTAAGAGTCTGTCGCCTTTTACTAGCTAATAACATAATAAATCTGCACAATTCAAAAGTACTACCATCCAATGATTTTTAAAGAATCGCACTACAATGATTAAAAGCGAAAGTAAAGTAATTAACATATAACAAAAGTAAAAACAAATATACTATGATGAACAAAAGCACACTACCTGAGCAAGAAACTGTTTTAAGACTATGTTGAAGAAATAAGCAGGTGTCTGCCACAGTTTCAATAAGGCATCACAATAGTCTGATCAAATACATTCTGGTTCTTCCAGAAGCAAAAAAACAAAAAAGTACACTTCTACAACATTGTATGCACAGCCAACTAGTAATACGTACAGTGGCACAGTTGATGTCTGCTAATCAATACATAGTAATTCTTTATTGTAACTTGCCTTACAAATAAAATCGACCGTGGTGACCATTATCTATCTGTAACACTCGAATATGCAGGCAATATGGCACATAAATAGAAAGCATGCGGCACCTAAAGGGGCTATGACAAACCACAGCCTTCAACTGCGCACCACATGCATTTCTATGCGTTCCACCTCGTCAACCCGGGTTCAATGTCACCAGCAGCCATAAGAAAAGATGGGTTTCGGCATGTGTGCATCAAAGCATTGTTCAGAAGTTATATCTTGACAAATAAGCAAAACAGGGGCAAAATAGCCATTTTTTCAATGTGCAGAAACGATGCGAAAGCCAGCCATTGAGCATCCTGAAGGGAAGGTGCCTGTGACATATAAATGCCAACAGAAGTATATGTCGTTAGGATCCACTTTTAAGTGCCTTTTTGTGCCTACATCAAAGTGAACTTCGAAGAGTGCTGGTTTCTCAATGGCTTTGGGATGCTTGAATGCCAAGTACACCATCCAATGAGGGTTGCCTTCAGGAATGTACTCTGCATATATTTGGGGAAGCAGCCGAAAGAGGCACCATTCTTGGCTTGCTGATCACCTAAGGCTGGCTTTGCCACTACGAAATGTGTCCCTAATGGCAGGAGGTATGGCCTTTTTGTCATGAAAGCCATATTTGAAGGACAATGTTTTTCCAAGGTCCTGCTTGCGGATCACTCCGTCAGCAACTAAACCTTCCAAAACATGGCGAAGAACACAGTCAATACCCCCTTCAAGTATGCCATGCATGGCATCAGGAGGTAATCGTTCAGTAACATCAAACTCTTCAAGGCCTTGCAATGGCGATACATTTGTAATGCCGTACAAGGGCCCATTTATAGCTGGGTCAAGTGTAAATGCTTTAAGGTGGCTCTTGTGTGCTGCACTTGTCCTCTCGATACACACATCCAAATTATGCAGCATCCGCAATTGTCTGTGCTGAGCTAAGCAGTAATGGCAGACTGTGCCGCTGCTAAAGGAGCAGTGGAGACCTGCCAAGCGGTGCATTGAGAGGTTATCTCCCGAGAATGCCACAGTCACAACATTAAAGTGCAGACTGCCAGTGCCCCTTCCATTCTTTTGTATTAGATTTAGGTCCTGCACGAGTGGCAGTAGCACTTAGGCCAGGTCATGTCGTAGCATGACACGGTACTCCACAACTAGAAGCAAGTGAATGGCACTAAGTTTTTACCGATGCCGAGGATGTAGATTCAGAATAGAAAAGTTCACTTGTAAAATTTTGTGCCGTCCAGCAGCACCACCAAGAGGGTTTGCAAGCTCCAGCTCATCAGTGTACAAAAGCAGAAATATAGTGCCATGACTGGCACCCTGTGCAAGCTGACGGTACTGACTGTATGCATTGTCATCAGCAAAGTCATAGAGCACATCCTGCGATTTTGACATGGACTGTGAAATGCATTCTAGCAAGTCCTCGCATTTCAGGAAATTTGTTAACAGTTTAGAGATAGAAATATAACATGTAAAGTCTTTGTAACTGCCAGTCTGCAGTGGCATCTGAGTAGCTTCAGTGTAAGTAAAGTGCTCTGAAATGTATTTTTTTTTCTCATGTGAGTACTTGTCAAGTCGGAAAATATATTAACAACAATATCCGCAGCATTCAGTTGGCATGCCAGGTTTTCTATGTGCATGGTGCCACATTTTTTCCTCTAGAAGCATTGCAGTTTTTTTGAACATCCCTTCTGACATCATAAATGAGGGCTTTCACAACGGTGAAAATTTCATCTGTGGTACTCAACGGTAGCTTCCACTTTTCCATGATTCTGACGTAGAACATCGCTATCTGCTTCCCTAATTGTCGCAATGAAGTCAAAGTTCGAAGCAGTGTCATCACTGTTTGTATTTGATGAAGTTGAGGCATCAGTTACCGATGCATTTTATCCAGTAGCTTCACCACAGCCGAAGTCAGGTGTACGCTCATCGGCGCTAATGCCAGCGGCCTTTGTGTGAAAGCGATACACCTGCTTCTTGTAGGCGAAGTAACGGCAAAATGATGGCGCGTAATTCTCTATTCCACATAATACGCGGAAATACGGCTAACAACTGGGGATGTCTTCTGAAACGTTCCACTTCAGTGATATTTCGCTTCTCGCCTTCAGGCACTGAGGACGTGACGGCCGCATTTAGGCGGAAAGTAAAAACGCTCGTATAGTGCATTGGATGCACGTTTAAGAACCTCGAAAATACATTATAGAATTTCTTTCTATGCTAAACTATAATGTACGATATAGATTGTTCAATGGTTCTTTTTGTCTCGCAACATCTATACGCATGTATGCTGGGACAGCGTCTCCTTTATTTTTAGAAAAAAATGTCACAGTTTCGCCCTAAGGGCGAAGCAATGAATGCGATAGCAACACAGCAATGTCATACGAAGTAAGGTGAGCGGCTTTGGTAGCAATATGAATTGTAGTAAACATGAGCTGATTAAGTAAGCAGGTGTGCGGCGGCGTAAGTAGACCGACTTGAAGAGAGACTCGATGACCACGAGAAGGCGCGTGTGAAACGGTGGTGTTGATGAGAAGCGCTTCCCGTGGGCAGCGAGTGCGAAAGGACACACCTGTATTGCTGCACTGCCGATCCGAGCAGCATTGTATGTGTAGCGTGCGTTGGAAAATGTGGCCG